>NC_135806.1:11452953-11676285 GCF_964213995.1 Mustelus asterias
ATTATGTTCATGTCTAGATTCAGCCGGAACTCATCTTTTACCCACTGCCTCAAATGGCAATAGTCTCTCTAAATATAAATACATTTGCTTCCAAGGCGGCTGTCGATTCTGTCTGCCTTCAACCTGAGCAGCTGAAATTTATGATAAAAGTGGATTCCCCACTACTAATGCGCACAGGTCTTCTGCAACGGTCAAGCAATTAAAAAAAGGAAAATTCTGAAGGACAACTTAAGAACAACTGTGCATGTTTGTTGTTTCAGTGTGTGGGAAAAAAAGAAAGGTTTACATTTATGTAATGCCTTTCATAACCTCCAGGACATCCCAAAGCATATGACCAGGTTATCCTGGGGTGGTGCCCTGCTCTTTGAATAATGCCATGGGGATCTTGGTTGTTTCCTAGACAGGGCTTCAGTTTAACAGTTCATCCACAAGTGCGTGCCACCTACAGTGCAGCACTTACTCAGTACTACACTGAATTGTCTGTTAGATTTTGTGCTTAAATCTATGGAGTGGCACTTGAACCCTAGTCTTCTGCCGCAAAGGTGAGAGTGCCACCAACTGAGTCTCGGCGACTGCGATATTTCAGAGCAGTGGGACCCATAAGCCATGCACAGCAGCGTTGTCAAGTAGCTCTGCAACACGGAGATGGCAGCTGAGAGTAACTGGCGGGAGGTAGGCAGTGCTTCTGCATCAGTATATTCTGCAGGGAGATCTGCAAATCTACTGGTAAATGGCAGCTTTGTGTTTGAAAGTATTCCTGAGCCCCCTGCTCATGTGGATTAACAATTTATAAATACACCTCCAGATCATCAAATTCACATTTAATAACATCTAATCCCAGTCTGCAGTGAGCCAGCGATTTAACCTGACTTCAATTTACAAGGCAGAACCAAACTGATTAATAATCAATTTTCAGAGGAAACTAAAGCCAAGTACTCAAATCAATGTAAATTACTGGCCAGTGTTTGAGAACAGGGGCACTGTTAAAGAGAGTCCAGCTGTTATACAGCAGTGCCTATTTACGACCCCACGATCCCCCCCCCCCCCCCCCCCTTCCACCAAAGCGCTTGGCAGAGAATTAAGTGTTTTTGAAGTGTAGTCAGTGTTGTACACTGCAGGAGATTTGTGCACAGCAAGCTCCGACAAACAGCGACACGCTAATCTCCAGATAATCTGTTCTGGTTTTGTGGATTGAGGGATAAATGTCAGCCAGGGCACCAGGAAGGACACCCCTGTTCCTCTTCAAAGTACACAGGATCTTTTACATTGACGAGAGAGGGCCGATGAGGCCTCAGATTAACTCACCCGAAAGGCACCACCTTTGACAGTGCAGCACTCACTTAGCACAGCACAGTGCGGGAAGTGTCATAGAATCATAGAATCCTTAAAGAGCAGAAGGAGGCCATTTGGCCCATCGAGCCTGCACCGACAACAATCCCAACCAGGTCCTGCCCCCATAACCCCACATATTTAACCTGCTAATCCCCCTGATATTAAGGGGCAATTTATCATGGCCAAACCTGCACATCCTTGGGCTGTGGGAGGAAATCGGAGTACCCGGAGGAAACCCACGCAAACACGGGGAGAAAGTGCAAACTCCACACAGACAGTGACCCAATGCCAGAATTGAACCTGAGTCCCTGGAGCTGTGAGGCAGCAGTGCTAACCACTGTGCCACCATGCCACCCCAATGCGTCAGTCTATATTATGTGCTTAAGTCTACACAGCAGGACTCAAACCATTAGCCTTCCCACTTGGTCGAAGGAGTTTGGCAAGAGGGTGGGGGCAGGGATGGGTGCAAGAGGTTTATTGATTTTTTAAAGTATGAGTGTAGAAATGATGTGGATGGCACAGTGGTAAGCACTGCTGCCTCACAGCATCAGGGGCCCAGGTTCGATTCCCAGCTTGGGTCACTGTCTGTGCAGAGTCATAATCATAGTCATAGAGGTTTACAGCATGGAAACAGGCCCTTTGGCCCATCTTGTCCATGCCGCCCTTTTTTTTAAAACCCCTAAACTAATCCCAATTACCCGCATTTGGCCCATATCCCTCTATACCCATCTTACCCATCTGTCTAAATGCTTTTTAAAAGACAAAATTGTACCCACCTCTACTACTACCTCTGGCAGCTTGTTCCAGACACTCACCACCCTCTGTGTGAAAAAATTGCCCCTCTGGACACTTTTGGATCTCTCCCCTCTCACCTTAAACCTATGCCCTCTAGTTTTAGACTCCCCTGCCTTTGGGAAAAGATATTAACTATCTAGCTGATCTGTGCCCCTCATTATTTTATAGACCTCTATAAGATCACCCTTCAGCCGCCTACAAAAAAAAGTCTCAGTCTATCCAGCCTCTCCTTATAACATCCTTGTAAATCTTTTCTGCAACCTTTCTAGTTTAAAAATATCCTTTCTATAATAGGGTAACCAGAACCGTACACAGCATTCCAAATGTGGCCTTACCACTGTCTTGTACAAGTTCAACAAAACGTCCCAACTCCTGTATTCAATGTTCTGACCAATTAAACCAAGTATGCCGAATGCCTTCTTCACCACTCTGTCCACCTGTGACTCCACTTTCAAGGAGCTATGAACATGTACCCCCAGATCACTTTGTTCTGTAACACTCCCCTACCATTAACTGAGTAAGTCCTGCCCTGGTTCAATCTACCAAAATGCATCACCTCACATTTATCTAAATTAAACTCCATCTGCCATTTGTCAGCCCACTGGCCGAATTGATCAATATCCCGTTGCAATCGGAGATAACTTTCTTCACTGTTCACTATGCCACTAATCTTGGTGTCATCTGCAAACTTACTAACCATGCTTCCTATAATTCTCATCCAAATCATTAATATAAATGACAAATAACAGTGGACCCAGCACTGATCCCTGAGGCACACCGCTGGTCACAGGCCTCCAGTTGGAAAAGCAACCCTCTACAACCACCCTCTGGCTTCTGTCAAGAAGCCAATTTTGTATCAATTTAGATACCTCATCCTGGATCCCATGAGATTTAACCTTATGCAACAACCTACCATGCGGTACCTTGTCAAAGACCTTGCTAAAGTCCATGTAGACAACATCAACAGCACTGCCCTCATCTACCTTCTTGGTTACCCCTTCAAAAAATTCAATCAAATTTGTAAGACATGATTTTCCACTCACAAAGCCATGCTGACTGTCCCGAATCAGTCCCTACATCTCTAAATGCTTGTCGATCCTGTCTCCCAAAATGCCTTCCAATAACTGACCCACCACAGATGTGAGACTCACGGGCCTGTAGTTCCCAAGCTTTTCCCTGCAGCTCTTTTTAAACAAAGGCACAACATTTGCCACTCTCCAATCTTCAGGCACCTCACCTGTGACTATCAATGATTCAAGTATCTCGGCTAGGGGACCCGCAATTTCCTCCCTCGCCTCCCACGATGTCCTGGGATACAGTTCATCAGGTCCTGGGGATTTATCTACCTTGATGCACTTTAAGACTTACAGCACCTCTTTCTCTGTAATATGTACACTCCTCAAGACATCACTATTTATTTCCCCAAGTTCCCTAACACCCATGCTTTTCTCAACAGTAAATACTGATGAGAAACATTCATTTAGGATCTCACGCATCTCTTGTGGATCCGCAATGGATGACCTTGTTAACCCTTAAGAGGCCCTACTCTCTCCCTTATTACTCTTTTACCCTTTATGTATTTGTAGAAGCTCTTTGGATTCTCCTTTGCCTTATCTGCCAAAACAATCTCGTGTCCCCTTTTTGTCCTCCTGATTTCTCTCTTAACTCTACTCCTACACCCCATATACTCTTCAAGGGACTCACTTGATCCCAGCTGCCTATACATGGCATGTGCCTCTTTCTTCTTCTTGATTAGGGCCTCAATATCCCGAGTCATCCAAGGTTCCCTACTTCTGCAGCCTTGCCCCAATTTAGAATTTTAACTTTTGGGCCAGACCTATCATTCTCCATAGCTATCTTAAAACTAATAGAATTATGGTCACTGGTCCCAAAGTGATCCCTCACTAACATTTCTGTCACCTGCCCTTCCTTATTTCCCAAGAGGAGGTCAAGTTTTGCCCCCTCTCTAGTCGGGCCATCCACATACTGAATGAAAAATTCCTCCTGAATACACTCAACAAACTTCTCTCCATCCAACCCTCTAATACTATGGCTGTCCCAGTCAATGTTGGGAAAGTTAAAATCCCCGACTATTACCACCCTATTTTTCTTGGAACTATCTGTAATCTCCTTACATATTTGCTCCTCAATTTCCCGCTAACTAGTTGGGGGCCTATAGTACAACCCTATCAAAGTGATTTCCCCCTTCTCATTTCTCAATAAAAAATAAGAGTCTGCACGTTCTCCCTGTGTCTGTGTGGGTTTCCTCTAGGTGTTCCAGTTTCCTCCCACAGTCCGAAAGACATGCTGGTTAGGTGCATTGGCCGTGCTAAATTCTCCCTCAGTGTACCCAAACAAGCGCCGGAGTGTGGCGACTAAGGGATTTTCACAGTAACTTCATTGCAGTGTTAATGTAAACCTACTTGTGACATTAATAAATAAACTTTAAAATCTTCAAGATATAGACCATAAGATATTGGAGCAAAATTAGGCCACTCGGCCCATTGAGTCTGCTCCACCATTCTGTCATGGCTGATAAGTTTCTCAACCTCATTCTCCCATCTTTTCCGCTTACCTTTGATCCCCTTACCAATCAAGAACCTATCTATCCCTGTCTTAAATACACTCAATAATATGAACTCCACGGTCTTCTGAGGCTATGAATTCCACAGTTTCACCATCCTCTGGCTGAAGAAATCCCTCATCATCTCAGTTCCAATGGGTCATCCCTTTACTCTAAGGCTGTGCCCTCAGATTCTAGTCTCTCCTACTAATGGAAACACCTTCCCCACGTCCACTCTATCCAGGCCTTTCAGTATTCTGTAACTTTTTTCTATTCTTCTGTTCTAGCTATCCTTCCCAACACAAAGTTTGTAGAGTTTCTGGCGACGAGAGGGGCATTGAGGCATCCTTGGCCAGGATTGAAACTAATTGAAAGAAGATGGTGCAGTGGGTAGAGTGATGAGAGGCGAACGGAAATGTAATAACACAAAACTGCAGCTTCAGATTGTTTCTTTCTTGAAGAGGAGGAACGAATTACTTTAATCATTTGTTGTAGAAACTTATCATTTGTGGGACATGCTGTGACTGTTTTATTTAATGCAATGCACTGAGGAGACATTAAACATTAACGCAAAAGCACAGCTTGAAATTAGTCCTGTGCCGTGTGCCTAAAGAAATTTACTGATAAATAATACTTCTTCACAAGCATTTTGAAAAAGAGCTTGATTCTATTTCCAAGCTGGAGATGTGCAAGTAAGTGCAGGCAAATGCAACTTTGCATAAATCTCGATTTATCTGTGTAGCGTCTTTAGATCAGTTTGAAAACACTAGCTGGAACTTTCCGGCTGTTCACAACAGTGGAATCTTCTGGCCCCAGTTACGATGAATCCCGATGGGTTTCCTGGCAGTGAGGGTGCATTCGATGGGAAACCTTATTGGCAGTTGCAGGACTGGAAGATCCCACTGTCCACCAATGACAAGTCTTGCATGGAAAACTCACTGTTTATATATATTTTTTATTCATTCATGCTACATGGGTGTCACTGTCCGGCCAGCATTTGTTGCCCATCCCTAGTTGCCCGAGGGCTGTTGAGAATCAACCACATTGCTGTGGCTCTGGAGTCACATGTTGGCCAGGGCAGGTAAAGATGGCAGATTTCCTTCCCTAAAGGACATTAGTGAACCAGAAAGGTTTTTCTGACAATCGACAATGGTTTCATGGTCATCAGTAGATTCTTAATTCCAGATTGTTTTAATTGAATTCAAATTTCACCATCTACCGTGGCGGGATTTGAACTCGGGTACCCAGAACATTAGTTGAGTTTAGTGGACACTAATCACTCATAATGGACCATACAAACATGTTGTGGATTCATCTCTTTACATTAAGCGCATGAGGATATAGGCACATGGATTAAGAAAACTGTAAGGCAGCAGCAGAGCTGTGTGCATCATGTCCTACTCATGTCCAAAATGAAAGTAAGACTGTATCAAATGACTCACTTCCCTTCTAGTAATGGCGTGCTGCTTTCCCTTAAATGTACATTATCATATTTCCTTTCTTTTTAAAGATACTTCCCCGCCGCCCCCATTCCAAAGAAGCACAACTATTTAAAATACATACTCATTTTTAGTTACCATTATATAAGTGTATAGAATTAATGAACTGATTGGCGGAATTTTAACAGCATGTCCACTGAGGTTTGTACGATCCCGCCCAAGGCAAACAGAGAATGTCGTTCTTCAGGCCTGCCTGCCGCTGGGATCGGGGCCGACATGTCAGCAAAATTCTGGCCTATGAGTCTCTAAAGTAAAGACGTAATCAGCTGGTATATCCAATACTTGTGAAGATAACCTTGTCTGGAGATTTCTCTAATTGCTTACAATGACCTGTGGGATTGTCATTCCTGTATATTGTTCCTGGTTTCATTTGAAAGTTTAAAGTTTATTTATTAGTCACAAGTAAGGTTTACATTAACACCGCAATGAAGTTACTGTGAAATTCTTGTGAAATTCCCCTAGTCTCCACACTCCGGCACTTGTTCCGGTCGATGCATCTAACCAGCACATCTTTCAGACTGTGGGAGGAAACCGGAGCACCTGGAGAAACCCAGGCAGATACGGGGAGAACATGCAAACTCCACACAGACAGTGGTCCAAGCCGGGAATCAAACTCGGGTCCTTGGCACTGTCAGGCAGCAGTGCTAACCATTATGCCATCGTGCCACCCAGGATCTTGTCCAAGATGCAATAGGACTACACGATGGTTGTGGAGCTGGAATGGATCTGATTTGTCCTCGGTTATGCCTCACCATTGCATCGTGGTGAGCAATTATGTCATAGGAAAAAAATCTTTGTCACTTTGGCAGGTGGCCACATAACTTCTGTGGAATCCTGCATGCAAACATGTCCCCAGTCTAAACCTGACAAATCTATACCGATGTTTTTGTTGGTTGTCTGCTCTTGCAGTGTAAAACATTGCTGTCTAATTTCTGAGAGAGCTGAATGGGTAAGAGTAGGTAAATGTGTAGAAATTGATAGGTCTGTCTACAGTTGAGAATTAAGGATTTAATCATGCAGCTTATTCATTGAGCTGGGCAATTACATCTCGGGTAATGAGAAGAAATAATGTGATTAATATTCCACTTCTCATACATATCCTGAAATGGCTTACAAACAAATTGTGGGCTGCTATAGAAAGATAAAAAAAGTAGGCCATTCGGCCCATTGAACCAGCTCTGCCATTTATTATGATCATGGCTGATCATTCAACTCAATAGCCTGATCCCCCCTTCCCCCCATATCCTATGCTTCCCTTTGCCCCAAGAGCTATATCTAACTCCTTGAAAACAAACAATATTTTGGCTTCAACTACAGCGAATTCCAGAGATTCACCGCTCTCTGGGTGAAGAAAGTTCTCCTCATCTCTGTCTTAAATAGTTTAGTAAGAAGTCTCACAACACCAGGTTAAAGTCCAACAGGTTTATTTGGTAGCAAATACCATAAGCTTTCGGAGCTTATGGTATTTGCTACCAAATAAACCTGTTGGACTTTAACCTGGTATTGTGAGACTTCTTACGGTGCTTACCCCAGTCCAAAGCCGGCATCTCCACATCTTAAATAGTTTACCCCCATATCCTTAGACTACGACCCCTGGTTCTGGATGCCTCTGCCATCAGGAAGGTCCTCCTGCAGCTACCCTGTCTAGTCCTGTTAGAATTCTATAGGTTTCTATTAGATTCCCCCCTCATTCTTCTGAACGCCAGTGAATATAATCCTAATCCACTCAATCTCTCCTTGTACATCTGTCCTGCCATCCCAGGAACCTATACTGATCTCTCTCAGTACACCAAATAAACTGAAAATAGCACTTAGGGTGTATGTGACAGCTGTGCTTGATGTATTGTGTAGTTGTTGAATAATGGAGTACATGGTGAAGTAATTGACAATGATGAATTCAGTGCCCTGGACATGGAAGAGGTCAGATGTGATTTTGGACCAAGGATGGGTCAGAACTTCACTTATAATCAATTGTTCTTAGTACTGACTTGACATATACTGTTGGCATGTCTCTCACTTTGTGACGATGACTTCAATATCATTGTTCCTACACGATCAATAAATGGTCTCATTTGTGAGTCTTCCTGTCCAATACATGTCTGTTGATCATTGATCCACTGGAGCAAGCTGAGAGGGGTGATTGAAAAGCAGCAGTGCTGGTAAGAGATTAATTGGATTAATTGAATTGTTTATTTATTTAATTAGTCAGCTAGTGTGTGTATTTTTTTGGCCTTTACTTTAACAGCAGTTTTTCAAGTTTAAAGTGAAAACTAGAAGTGGGCAGCAAAGGAGTCTGGGAAGGGTTTTTATTTTAACTTTAAAAGTCAGTTACCTGGGTGGTTCCCCCTCAGTAGTAGTTTTTTTTTTCTCTCGGGCCCCTAGCCCTATAAATTGGTGCAGAGGAGATACCCGATCCTCTACACTGGTAGAGGATCCCACCCTTCCATCCTCCTCTAACCTAATTATAAGTGTGGGGAAGTTTTTTGTTTTCTTTTTTTCTTGCTGGTAATGGCTTCAGGGATGGCAGTTCAGGCAGTATGCTGCATCTCCTGTGGGATGTATGTGGTGAGGAAATGCAGTAGTGTTTCAGGAGATTTTAGTTGTAAGAAGTGCATTAGATTGCAGCTTCTGGAGGAGCGTGTAAGGGGCTGGAGGGGGAGGTAGAGGAACTCCGCATAATTCGGGAGGCGGAGGTGGAAGTTGATAGGAGTTATAGAGAAATAGTAACTCCTAGAAATGAGGCTTGGGTCAATGCCAGGAGGAGGGGTAAGAAGCAATCGGGAAGACAATCCCCTGGGGCGGTTCCCCTCCATAATAGGTTTTCGGTGCTGGAGGCTACAGTTGAGGAGGAATCAACTGAGCATAGAGAGCAGATCTCTGGGGGTGAGCCGAGTGAGAAAGCTCAGGTGGTTAGGGGCTGTAAAAGACTGGGCCTTGTGATTGGGGACTCCACAATTAAGGGGACAGATAGGAGGGTCGGAACTAAAGGTAGGGACTCAGGGTTGGTGTGTTGCCTACCAGGGGCTGGGGTCCGGGATGTGTCTGACAGGGTATTCAGGACTCTTAGGGGGGAGGGAAATAAACCACAAGTTATTGTACATGTGGGGACACACGACATAGGGAGGATAGGGGAAGGGGATATTAGGCAGGGATTTATGGAGTTGGGGTGGAAACTAAAGGCCAAGACTGACAGAGTGGTTATCTCTGGACTCTTGCCTGTACCACGGGATAGTTTAGAGAGGAATAGGGAGAGGGAAGGTTTGAATTCATGGCTGAGGGGATGGTGCAGGAGGGAGGGGTTCAGGTACTTAAGCAATTGGGGCTCGTACTGGGGAAGGTGTGACCTCTATGAGAAGGATGGTCTACACCTTAATCAGAAGGGGACCAATATCCTGGGGGGTAAATTTGCTAAGGCCATGCAGGGAGGTTTAAACTGATTCGGGGGGGGGGAGGGATCCTGAGTAGTGGGGCTGAAAGTGAGGGATGCATGGATGGGGACTGCAATGCACGGCATTGCAGAGGTGGGGTGGAGCAGGGTTTGAAATGTGTATACTTCAATGCCAGGAGTATTCGCAATAAAGTGGGTGAACTTGCAGCGTGGATCAGTACCTGGGACTTCGATGTTGTGGCTATTTCAGAGACATGGATAGAGCAGGGGCAGGAATGGATGCTGCAGGTCCCGGGGTTCAAATGTTTTAGTCGAAGTAGGGAAGGAGGTAGAAGAGGGGGAGGGGTAGCATTATTGGTCAGAGATTGTATCACAGTGTCAGAGAGGAGGTTTGATGAGGACTTATCTGTTGAGGTAGTATGGGCGGAGATTAGAAATAGGAGAGGAGAGGTCACCCTGTTGGGAGTCTTTTATAGACCTCCTAAAAGTTCTAGAGAGGTTGAGGAAAGGATTGCGGAGTCAATCCTGCTTAGGAGTGAAAGTAATAGGGCAATTGTTATGGGGGATTTTAACTTGACTAATATTGACTGGAATTGTTATAGCTCTAGCTCGTTAGAGGGGTCAGTTTTTGTTCAAAGCGTGCAGGAAGGTTTTTTGACTCAGTATGTAGACAGGCCAACTAGAGGTGAGGCTATATTGGATCTGGTGCTGGGAAATGAGCCAGACCAGGTGCTAGACTTGGAAGTTGGTGTGCATTTTGGTGATAGTGACCACAATTCAGTTACGTTCACCTTAGTGATGGAAAGGGATAGGCATGAACCTCGGGCCAGTGGTTTTAGCTGGGGGAAGGGTAATTATGAGGCTATTAGGAGAGAATTAGGAAACATAGGTTGGACTAGGAGATTACAGGGACTGGGAACGTCCGACATGTGGAGTTTTTTCAAGGAGCAGCTACTGCGAGTCTGTGATAGGTATGTCCCTGTCAGGCAAGGAGGAATTGGTAGGGCTAGGGAACCGTGGTGCACCAAAAAAGTTTCTTTGTTGGTTAAAAAGAAAAAGGAGGCTTATGTTCGGATGAGACGTGAGCACTCGGGTAGTGCACTAGAAAGCTTTAGATTGGCTAAGAGGGAGTTGAAGAGCGAGCTTAGAAGGGCTAAAAGGGGACATGAGAAGACTTTGGCGGATAGGGTTAAAGAGAATCCTAAGGCGTTCTATAGGTATGTCAAGAACAGAAGGTTGGTTAGGGCAAGTTTAGGGCCAGTTATAGATGGCAGAGGGAAGTTATGTGTGGAACCGGAGGAGATTGGTGAAGCATTGAACCAATATTTCTCTTCGGTGTTCACGCAAGGGGACATGAATATAGCTGAGGAGGACACTGGGTTGCAAGGGAGTAGAATAGACAGTATTACAGTTGATAAGGAGGATGTGCAGGATATTCTGGAGGGTCTGAAAATAGATAAATCCCCTGGTCCGGATGGGATTTATCCAAGGATTCTCTGGGAGGCAAGAGAAGTGATTGCAGAGCCTCTGGCTCTGATCTTCAGGTCGTCGTTGGCCTCTGGTATAGTACCAGAAGATTGGAGGTTAGCGAATGTTGTCCCATTGTTTAAGAAGGGGAACAGAGACTTCCCCGGGAATTATAGACCGGTGAGTCTCACTTCTGTTGTCGGCAAGATGTTGGAAAAAATTATAAGGGATAGGATTTATAGTTATTTGGAGAGTAATGAATTGATAGGTGATAGTCAGCATGGTTTTGTGGCAGGTAGGTCGTGCCTTACTAACCTTATTGAGTTTTTTGAGAAAGTGACCAAGGAGGTGGATGGGGGCAAGGCAGTGGACGTGGTATATATGGATTTTAGTAAGGCGTTTGATAAGGTTCACCATGGTAGGCTTCTGCAGAAAATGCAGATGTATGGGATTGGGGGTGATCTAGGAAATTGGATCAGGAATTGGCTAGCGGATAGGAAACAGAGGGTGGTGGTTGATAGTAAATATTCATCATGGAGTGCGGTTACAAGTGGTGTACCTCAGGGATCTGTTTTGGGGCCACTGCTGTTTGTAATATTTATTAATGATCTGGATGAGGGTATAGTTGGGTGGATTAGCAAATTTGCTGATGACACCAAAGTCGGTGGTGTGGTAGACAGTGAGGAAGGGTGTCGTAGTTTGCAGGAAGACTTAGACAGGTTGCAAAGTTGGGCCGAGAGGTGGCGGATGGAGTTTAATGCGGAGAAGTGTGAGGTAATTCACTTTGGTAGGAATAACAGATGTGTTGAGTATAGGGCTAACGGGAGGACTTTGAATAGTGTGGAGGAGCAGAGGGATCTAGGTGTATGTGTGCATAGATCCCTGAAAGTTGGGAATCAAGTAGATAAGGTTGTTAAGAAGGCATATGGTGTCTTGGCGTTTATTGGTAGGGGGATTGAATTTAGGAGTCGTAGCGTTATGTTGCAACTGTACACAACTCTGGTGCGGCCGCACTTGGAGTACTGTGTGCAGTTCTGGTCCCCACATTACAGGAAGGATGTGGAGGCTTTGGAGAGGGTGCAGAGGAGGTTTACCAGGATGTTGCCTGGTATGGAGGGGAGATCCTATGAGGAGAGGCTGAGGGATTTGGGATTGTTTTCGCTGGAAAGGCGGCGGCTAAGAGGGGATCTTATTGAAACATATAAGATGATTAGAGGTTTAGATAGGGTGGATAGTGATAGCCTTTTTCCTCTGATGGAGAAATCCAGCACGAGGGGGCATGGCTTTAAATTGAGGGGGGGTAGTTATAGAACCGATGTCAGGGGTAGGTTCTTTACCCAGAGGGTGGTGAGGGATTGGAATGCCCTGCCAGCATCAGTAGTAAATGCGCCTAGTTTGGGGGCGTTTAAGAGATCCGTAGATAGGTTCATGGACGAAAAGAAATTGGTTTAGGTTGGAGGGTCACAGTTTTTTTTTTAACTGGTCGGTGCAACATCGTGGGCCGAAGGGCCTGTTCTGCGCTGTAATGTTCTATGTTCTATGTTCTATGTTAGAGTCCACAGAGTAGCATTCTTTTTATTTTATTCATTCGTGGGACATGGGCATCACTGGCTGGCCAGCATTTATTGCCCATCCTTAGTTGCCCGAGGGCAGTTGAGAGTCAACCACTTTGCTGTCGTTCTGGAGTCACATGTAGGCCAGACCGGGTAAGGACAGCAGATTTCCTTCCCTAAAGGACATTAGTGAACCAGATGGGAATGTTAGCACTTGCCCCGATACCAATCATGGCCAACAACAAATTGCTGCCAATTGTCTTCAGACAGATGACATGAATGTTGGCAAACACTTCAGATGGTGTGACATAATTCACTTTTCCCATGAGATTGACGATGTGAAACCGGTGTCCACTGCTTTTTGACTCATCATGTACATTATCATGATTTTCTGGTTTGTCAATCACCTCATGTATCGGTCCCTGATGGAATACCGGATGGCCATCCTTACTGCTTGAAGGTATCCATCGAGTTTGGTCCATTTGGATCGGCACATGGATCTTTGCAGTTGCATCAACCTTTGCTCTAATACACTGCCACGGTCAATGGCCCTTGCTGCCACATGCCTGGCAGAAATGCTGGAAAGCCTAGCATCTCCTTGGTGCATGCAGAAGGCCACACCTTCCATATATCTTGCACTGTTTGGGTGTTCTCGTGAGCACATCAACAATGGGAGCTTTGCTTAGGACCTGCAAGCTTCATTGACCTGAAAGGATTGCTTCACATTTACATCCATCCTAAAGTCGTACTTCAATGCTATATGTCTTGGACTTGTCTCGCAGATCTTTCTAGAATGCTTCCATGGACGTTTATGCAATCACCAACTCAATAATGTTGATGGCTAGTTCTGCTTTTAAAAAAATTACAGTGCGTACTGTGGTGTCACCAGGGGCTGTGTGCTGGAAGGGTACTTCTTTTATCATAATATTCTCCAGTTTCCTAACAGAGTTTCCCCCCTGTGGGTGGCACGGTGGCACAGTGGTTAGCACTGCTGACTCACAGCGCCAGGGACCTGGGTTTGATTCCCAAACTTGGGTCACTGTCTGTGTGGAGTCTGCACGTTCTCCCCGTGTCCGTGTGGGTTTCCTCCGGGTGCTCCGGTTCCCTCCCACAGTCCAAAAGATGTGCTGGTTAGGTCCACTGGCCAAGCTAAATTCTCCCTCAGTGTACCCGGACAAGGGCAGGAGTGTGGTGACTAGGGGGTTTTCACAGTAACTTCATTACAATGTTAATGTAAGCCTACTTGAGACACCAATCAATAAAACTTAAAAACTTGGACTTCAGACTGTACGAAAACCCTGATTTTGATTGAACTTTGACTCGTATGAAAACCTGCTCTGATAATCTTTGTCCGTGTTTTTATCTTGCCTCTGCCTTGCCTTCCTAAACAACTATCGCTGTTATATAGTGCGTTGAGTTTTCCCTGGGAAATGGATTAACCATCCAGGTTTATGCAGGGATATATTGTGTGCAAAGTTAGGTTCAATGAAGGGCTAAGTGTTTATTTGTTCTTGATTAATAAGGGGATCGGGGGTTATGGGGAAAAGACAGGAGAATGGGGATGAGAAAAATATCAACCATGATTGAATGGCAGAGCAGACTCAATGGGCCGAGTGGCCTAATTCTGCTCCTATGTCTTATGGGTCTTATTTCCTTTCTCTTCTGTTATTGCTGAGTATCTGAAAACCTTTAAATAGACATCCTTTTTTTTGTATTTGGACAATGAGCTGTTGAACTGAGTGAACTCCACCGGGCCTATCACAATCCCAGCCCTTTGCAATATCACAGTATTATTTTGTATGCATCGGCTGACAAAATATTCAAGGGCTCTGTCGGCTGTTGTCAAAATGACGTGACCTCTGGTCGATGGATACGAAAATTAACCTCAATCCTCTTCCAATGTAGTCCATATCTTTTGGGCATCCTTTAGCTCTTCTGTTAATTCTGGAATGTTCAGCCAGCGTAAACTTTGAATCTTAATTGTTGGGCAAATCTTTATGCCTTGCTTGTTTGGCACAAACACATCTGAACTAAGAAACCATATGGCCTGATCTTCAGGTAGAGGCGATGGCCGAGTGGTATTATCACTAGATTATTAATCCAGGAACTCAGCTAATGTTCTGGGGATCCGAGTTCGAATCCCGCCACAACAGATGGTGGAATTTGAATTCAATGAAAATATTTAGAATTACGAATCTACCAATGATCATGAAACCATTCTCGAAAAATCCATCTGGTTCACTAATGTTCTTTAGGGGAGAAAATCTGCCTTCCTTACCCTGTCTGGCATACATGTGACTCCAAAGTCACAGCAATATGATTGACTCTCAACTGCCCTCTGAAATGGCCACTCAGTTCAAAGGACAATCAGAGATGAGCAATAAATGCTGGCCTGCCAGTGATGCCCAAGTCCCACAAATGAATAAGGAGAAAGGACAGTGAGCACTCAACACTGCCATCACCAGAGTCAGCTGGGAATGCACCCCCATTGATACTGAAAGGCCCGCTGCCATTTTACTCTCAACTGAGCGTTGATTGGAAGCAGACAGGACTTTTGTCGACCTGGGGATGGAAGTCTCGCCTTGGAGATCTGTCAGCCAATCCCGAAAGCTGCTACTGCAATGTGGTGTGGCCAAAATGTTGAGGGTCATCTCATGCCATGTAGCATTATCTCCCAAACTATTCGCCATGACGTACCTGTACTTAACCTTGCCACCACAGTGCTTGACACCTGCTGAAAACCATGTCACACTGACACTAATCACTCCATAAGGGATTGGGAGAACATGTGGCGGATTCAGTTATTCAACCTAGACACATGAGAACAGATAGACATGGATAGATAGCTTTAAGATATCACTGACAGAATTTTGTAGGTTGGGAGGGGGTTGGTTCTGTGCCCTAAAGGGGGTGGGGGTGAGGTTCAGTGTCCACTCCCTTTTTCCAGCCCAAGTTGAATGACAAAATTCCTCCGTATGAGCCCCCCTCTCTGGATCCGTCTTGCTGGAAAACAACACAGGTTTTTTTTCCTCTACCTAAGTATTTTTTAACTTCCTCCAAGTATTTCATTGTAAAATAAAAATACAAGTTATGTAAACAAACTCACAGGCTCATAGGCAACCTTTTCAAAGTGAAATCACAGTTCTCCTCCTTCCTTAACACACAAATACAGAACACAAATTAAAATCAAAGCTCTACGTTATTCCTAACACCCACAAATACAATTTACTTAACCGGGCAGCATGGTGGCACAGTGGTTAGCACTGCTGCCTCACAGCGCTAGGGACCTGGGTTCGATTCCCAGCTTGTGTCACTGTCTGTGTGGAGTTTGCACACTCTCCCCGTGTTTGCTTGGGTTTCCTCCGGGTGCTCCTGTTTCCTCCCACACTCCAAAGATTTGTGAGTTAGGTTGATTGGCCATCCTAAATTGCCCCTTAGTGTCCCAGGATGCGTGGATTAGCAGGGTAAATATGTAGGGGTTACGGGGATAGGGCCTGGGTGGGATTGTTGTCAGTGCAAACTCGATGGGCTGAATGGCCTCCTTCTGCACCGTAGGGATTCTGTGATCTGGAGGATTGATGTGCGGGTTAGGTTAACTGGCCGTGCTAAATTGACTCTTGTGTCAGGGGGATTAGCAGGGTAAATGCATGGGGTTACGTGAGGGCCTGGGTGGGATTGTGGTCAGTACAGATTCGATGGGCCAAATGGTCTCCTTCTTTACCGTAGGAATTCTATGATTCTATGACTGGAGTATAAAAGTAGAGAAGTGTTGTTGCAATTGTATTGGGTGTTAGTGAGACCATATCTGGAGCATTGTGTCCAGTTTTGGTCTCCTTATTTGAGGAAGGATGTGGTGGCATTGGAGGCAGTTCAGAGGAGGTTCAATGGATTGATTTCGGCGATGAAAGGGTTGACGTATGAGGGGAAATTAAACAATTTGGTCTTGTACTCAATGGAGTTTAGAAGGATGAGAGGGGATCTGATCGAGGTATATGAAATTTTAAAAGGATTGATAAAGTAAATGTAGACCAAATGTTTCCTCTTATGGGGCTATCTCGAACAAGAGGTCGCAGGTATAGGTTGAGAGGTGGTAGATTTAAAACTGAGATGAGGAGGAACTGCTTCTCGCAGAGGGTGGTGAATTTGTGGAACTCGCTGCCCCATAGCGCGGTGGAGTCTGAATCATTGAATGGTTTCAAGAAGGAGAATTTCTAATAAAAAAGAGATAAGGGAATATGGGGAACAGGTGGGGAGATGGATTTGAGACCAGGGAGAGATCAGCCATGATCTGATTATGAGGAGAGACTGAGTAGACTGGGACTATGCTCATTGGAATTTCGAAGAATGAGGGGGGATCTTATAGAAACATATAAAACTATGAAGGGAATAGATAAGATAGAAGCAGGGATGTTATTTCCACTTTTGATTTGATTTGATTTGATTTATTATTGTCACATGTATTAGCATACGGTGAAAAGTATTGTTTCTTGCGCGCTATACAGAGAGAGCATACTGTTCATAGAGAAGGAAAGGAGAGAGTGCAGAATGTAATGTTACAGTCATAGCTCGGGTGTAGAGAAAGATCAACTTAATGCAAGGTAGGTCTGCACAGATAAGAAGCTGTTCTTGAGTCGGTTGGTACGTGACCTCAGACTTTTGTATCTTTTTCTCGACGGAAAAAGGTGAAAGAGAGAATGTCCGGGGTGCGTGGGGTCCTTAATTATGCTGGTTGCTTTGCTGAGGCAGCGGGAATTGTCGACAGAGTCAATGGATGAGAGGCTGGTTTGTGTGATGGATTGGGCTACATTCACGACCTTTTGTAGTTTCTTGCAGTGTAGGGCAGAGCAGAAGCCATACCAAGCTGTGATACAGCCAGAAAGAATGCTTTCTATGGTGCATCTGCAAAGATTGGCGAGAGTCATAGCTGACAAGCCAAATTTCCTTAGTCTTCTGAGAAAGTAGAGGCGTTGGTGGGCTTTCTTAACTATAGTGTCAGCATGAGGGGACCAGGACAGGTTGTTGGTGATCTGGGCACCTAAAAGTTTGAAGCTCTCGACACTTTCCACTTCGTCCCCATTGATGTAGACAGGGGCATGTTCTCCTTTACGCTTCCTGAAGTCGATGATTATCTCCTCCATTTTATTGACATTGAGGGAGAGATTATTGTTGCCGCACCAGTTCACCAGATTCTCTATCTCATTCCTGTACTCTGTCGATGTCATTGTTTGAGATCCAACCCCTATGGTGGTCTCGTCACAGTCATAGGTATATAATGAGTATAGTAGGGGGCTGAGAACACAGCCTTGTGGGGCACCGGTGTTGAGGATGATCATGGAGGAAGGGTTGATGCTTATCCTTACTGGTTGTGGTCTGTGAGTCACTTTCTGTGGGTTAACCTTTGAGAAAGCTGTCCTGACATCTGCAATGGTGACCCGAGTTATAGGTTCATTCAGGGCTTCCAGGGTGGAGGGCATGCTCTCGCTGACCTCTTGCTCAAAACGGGCGTAGAATGCATTGAGCTCATCAGGGAGGGCTGCGTTGGAGCTGGCGATTTTACGTGCCTTCATCTTGTAGCCTGTTATGTCTTGCAGACCTTGCCATAGTCGGCGGGGGTGGGTGTGGCTAGCCTGGGATTCTAGCTTGGTCTGGTATTGTCTTTTGGCTTCTTTGATGGATCTCTTTAGATTGTGTCTGGCTTTCTTGCATAGGTCAGTATCACCTGACTTGAATGCCTCAGACCTGGACTTCAGCAAGCAATGGATATTCCTGTTCATCCATGGCTTCCGGTTGGGGAACTGGCAGGTGAAACTCGAACTAGGTGGCATGGCCTCAAAATAAGGGGGAACAGATTTAGGAGTGAGTTGAGGAGGAGCTTCCTCACCCAATGGGTTGTGAATCTGTGGAATTCCCCGCCCAGTGAAGCAGTTGAGGCTACCTCAATGTTTTTTAAGGCAGAGATAGATAGATTTTTGATGAATAGGTTATGGTGAGCTGGTGGAGTTGAGTCCATGAAAAGATCAATGGTTGAGCAGGTTCAAGGGGCCAGATGGCCTACTACTGCTCCTAGTTCTTATGTCCTTATGTTATGACTGAATGGTGGAGCAGGCTCGATGGGCTAAATTTGCCTACTTCTGCTCCTAATTCCTCATCCGATGTTCCTATCTCTATTTTCTTACAGCAAGTTACACTCTGTTAACGATGACATTTCTGGATAACTTTTGTGCCCTCCACGTGCCTGACTCGCTGAGCATCCCTTGTTAACTTGAAGCAAAAATAGTAGTATCTTTTCACGGCCTTGATCCTTAAGGAAGAATGTGAACTTTAAAAAAAAACATACTTTCTTATTTTTTTTAACTCAAGGTGTATAATTTGCTTGAATTAAGGAGCGTTCTAGTGAAGATGCTGCAATATTAGTTGGTTTCCACAGTGCCATTATTAATCATAGAAATCATAGAAACCCTACAGTACAGAAAGAGGCCATTCGGCCCATCGAGTCTGCACCGACCACAATCCCACCCAGGCCCTACTCCCATATCCCTACATATTTACCTACTAATCCCTCTAACCTATGCATCTCAGGACACGAAGGGCAATTTTTAGCATGGCCAATCAACCTAACCCACACATCTTTGGACTGTGGGAGGAAACCGGAGCACCCGGAGGAAACCTACGCAGACACGAGGAGAATGTGCAAACTCCACACAGACAGTGACCCAAGCTGGGAATCGAACCCAGGTCCCTGGAGCTGTGAAGCAGCAGTGCTAACCACTGTGCTACCGTGCCGCCCTAAATTATTACTGGCAGCTAATTCTCCATGTTTTTTGTGAGAGATACCTACATTCATTGCTTGAGATGCTAATTTTGCTTCAACATACTCCTCAAATCCTGCCCCCATCTTGTCCACCCCTCACATTCTTGCCATTGTTTTCCTGGCCTGCCGATCCACACAGTCATCCCCACCCCCTCGCCCACTCTCCCTCGCACAGGCTCTGCATTATCCAATTCGATGACTGTTGGGCCAACAGCTTTTTTCTTGCTTGCTCTCTGCACCACCTTTCCATCTAATGAACAACATTTTTCAAAGTAAGTGTGAAAAATAATCTTTTTTTTAATGTTCCCCTGTGTTGTGTGCAACCCAGCAAAAATTCAATGTCCAGATTATTATTTCATTCTTGAGGTCTCCAGGCCAATCCTGGAGGGTGAGCAACTCTTGTGCCTACCTGGTATAATAACTGGAGTGTAAAGATGTAACAAAAACATTTGCAGAGGGGAATGTTTTGCAAAGGTCTTTCCACTGCTCGTCAGGGAGAGTGTTGATGTCTATTGATGGAATCATTGAATCATAGAATCTTACAGAAGAAGGCCATTCAGCCCATTGTGTCTGCACCGACCACAATCCCAGCTAGGCCCTATCACCATGCATTTGCCCGAGTGAGTCCTCCTGACACTAAGAAGCAATTTAGCATGGCCAATCCACCTAACCCGCACATCTTTGGACTGTGGGAGAAAACCGGAGCACCCGGAGGAAACCCACACAGACATGGGGAGAATGTGCAAACTCCACACAGACAGTGACTCAAGCCGGGAATTGAACCTGGGTCCCTGGCACTGTGAGGTAGCAGTGCTAACCACTGTGCCCCCGTGCCTCCTGTAAAGACCGATGGAGACAGATGATTGCTATGATAAAGGAAAGGATCTTCAAGTTTTTAGATGTCCAGATCACCAACAACCTGTCCAGGTCCCTCCATGCTGTGCTATAGTTAAGAAAGCCCATCAATGCATCCGCTTTCTCAGAAGACTAAGAAAATTTGGCATGTCCGCTACAACTCTCACCAACTTTTACAGATGCACCATCGAAAGCATCCTTTCTGGTTGTATCACAGCTTGGTGTGGCTTCTGCTCTCCCAAGACCGCAAGAAACGACAAGGAGTTGTGAATGGCGCCCAATCCATCACACAAACCATCCTCCCATCCATTAACTCTGTCTACATTTCCTGCTGCCTCAGAAAAGCAGCCAGCATAAGCAAGGGCTCTAAACAGCTTGGACATATTCTCTTCCACCTGCTTCCTTCAAGGAAAAGATACAAAAGTCTGAAGTCACGTACCAACAGACTCAAGAACAGCTTCTCCCCTGCTGCCATCAAACTTTAGAATGGACCTACCTCGCATTAAGTTGATCTTTCTCTTCACCCTAGCTCTGACTGTAACACTACATTCTGCACTCTCTCCTTTCCCTCTCTATGAACGGAATGCTTTGTCTGTATAGCGCGCAAGAAACAACATTTTTCACTGTATAGTAATACATGTGACAATAATGAGTCAAATCAAATCAAAATCACTGCAGTTAAGCACAGGTTCACCTGCCCTGAAAGGCAGTAGCATCGATCAGAAGCATAACTTGTCCCTCATTCCTTCTGGTTTACAAAACTTTATTCCCACTTTAATACCAGATAGAAAAACGATGTAAATCTCCAAACCAAAGATGGTATGCACATGATGAAAATCTTTCTTATCAGCATCCAAAACAGCTGCCAATTTGATCACATTAATTTGTTCACAGGCTGGAGTCATGATCAGGGATGGTGATCAGATTAGCAGTGCATCTGCATAATTTCCATGAAATGATATGAAGGGCTTAGCGTCACTCCCAGACGGCAAGGTGTCAGACAGCCAAGAGAAATTGACAGTACACTCTAATCTCTCCAGTCCAGAAATCCAAACACCGGAAAAAAAAAGTTGTCTGGAAATGTTTTGAGTGCATTCACTGCCTGGGTGCTGCCCCAAATCAGGAAGACATCCTCTCGCCTGATGCAGTGATTGTATAGTATGGGCAAACACAGGTTACAAAGCCACTTGATTTCTCGATCTCTGTCTATCTCCCTGTCAGTCTATTTTGCCTGCTTTTTCTCGTCAGTTTATTTCTCCATTTCTCTCTTTTTAAAATTGTTTTGTAGGGTCTGGGTGTCACTGGCTCAGCCCCGCATTTGTTGCCCATCCCTAATTGCCCCTTGAGAAGGTTCTGGTGAGCTGCCTTCTTGAACCACATCAGTTCAGGTCGTGTAAGTGCACCCAGAATGCTGTTAGGAAGGGAGTTCCAGGGATAGCAACACCACCCAGGCCCTGTCCTCGTAACCCCATGTATTTACCCTGCTAATCCCTTCTCTAACACTAAGGGGTAATTTAGCATGGCCAATCCACATAACCCGCACATCTTTGGACCGTGGGAGGAAACCGGAGCACCCGGAGGAAACCCACACAGACATGGTGAGAACGTGCAAACTTGGAATCGAACCTAGGCCCCTGGTGCTGTGAGGCAGCAGTGTGCTAACCACTGTGCCACCGTGCTGCTTGTGGTTAGACATTCTAATTTCATTCCATAATCCAAAAAATTCCAAAATCCAGAACTGACTTGGTTGCGAGCATTCCGGACTGGAGATGTTACAGCGTAATGATTGCCGGTAAATGAGCCATTGTGAAGGTAGAGGAGGTTGGAGATATATAGGAATAGGAGGAAGCTATTTTACTCTTTGAGCCTGTTCCGGCGTTCACTGAAATTGTGGCAGATTTGAGACCTAACCCCCTAGTCTGGATTTCCAAGTGGAAAAATGGCCATGGAAGAGCAGCATGTCAGTTTGCCAGGATCAACCCACCTCCAAGCCATTTTCAAGGAGGGTGGGTAAAGGCACCTGCAAGTGTCAGGTAATCAATGGAAGTGCCCAGTTTTGAATTCCTTCACAAGTATAAACATCTTCTCAATGTCTGCTCTGTAAAGTTTAATAATTTTAAAGACCTCAATCAGGTCAGTCCTCATGTCTTCTCTTTACTTGTCAATAAAGCCCCAAACTGTGAAGTCTTTAGTGATAGTTATAACTCCTCAACATTGATATCATTCCTGTAAATCTTCATGGCATCTTCTCCAATGCCTCTGCATTCTTTATACTCCATGTGGAAAAACTATTCACAGAATAGAGATGTTTTAAGGACCCCACTCCAACACTTTACATATCTTCCATGCATTTTTAGTAAATTGTGTTTGCATTCCATAATACCTATTGTAGCGTGAGGTAATAAGACAGCGTATCTTAAATCACAATGGTGATTTATTGAAAACAGTTAAAATTACATACAAACAAGCTCAGGACAGTGACAGGTTGGGTCCACTGACTCCCAGGCTCTCTCTCCAAGTTCCACTTACCTGACTCGTGCATCTGATAGGCTGAGGTTCACATACTCCATTCTGATAGGCCCTGGCAGGGTCATGTGACCCACGAATGTTCACTCCTTAAAAGGGCCATGCTATCTCAATAACAAAAATTATCCAGGGGGAAGAGAGAGCACGGGTAAAGGGGGAAGAGAAAGTGCGGGCAAAGGAGGAAGAGAGAGCGGTTTATAAGTGTCATGAAGAGCACATATTATCCCATTTACTTGTTTACTGTGGAGTAACAGCTAAACCTTGGGTCCCTACAATACTGCAAGCATTTAATAGTACAATCTGCCTTCTGAAAACTCCAACGTATGTTTGTAGTTTTACCGTTCTGCTGCTAAAATGTCAGTTGTAGCTTGGTAGGTCGTACTCTTGCCTCTCAGATTAGAAGGTTTCTGGTTCACTGTCCACCTTACACCTTTGAGCACAAACTGTGCGGTGGTAAGGGAGTGCTGCATTGTTGGAGGTGCTGCCTTTCAGATGAAACATTAAATTGAGGCCCCGTCTGCCATCTCACATGGATGTAAAACAAATCATGGCACTGTTTCCAAGTTATCCCCAATACCCTAGCTTATATTTATCCCTCAATCAACAGAATAAAACAGCTAATGGGATGATTATCCCATTATAATGTGTTGGACATTGTGTGTGTAAATTAGTTGGCCTGTTTCCTACCTTATAATTCTTTGAAAGTCCTTCATTTGCTGTAAAGCACTTTAGGACATTCTGAGATCACGAGAAGCACTAAAGGCAAGATGTTCATGGCTTTCATTCTATGCAGCTTTCCAAAATTCACTCAAAAAAGTTGGATTTATTTGGGTGTATCTAATGTCTCAGATATAAATAGGAACAAGGACCAACTCTTCATTTGGCTCCTAAATTACATTTTAAATATTTATTGGGGTTCACACAGAGGGTTCATGGCAGGCCAAACAAAATAGCAATAAGGCGACTACAGGCTAAAAAATAATTTTGTTTCTAGTATCCCTGTCATTATTTGTGTTAAAGGAATCGGATATTAATCCCATCATTCATCCCCAAGCTTGTGGAAAACACTGATATTTAAACCGGTTGACACTTTTCCCTATGCCTGAATTTCCATTTGCACAAACACAGGCGGCACGGTGACACAGTGGTTAGCACCGCTGCCTCACAATGCCAGGAACCCAGGTTCGATTCCCGGCTTGGGTGACTGTGTGGAGTTTGCACATTCTCTCTGCGTCTGTGTGAGTTTCCTTCGGGTGCTCTGGTTTCCTCCAAAGATGTGTGGGTTAGACGGATTGGCCATGCTAAATTGCCCCTCTGTGTTAGGGGGACTGGATCGGGTGTATGTATGGGGTTGTGGGGGTGGAGCCCTGGGTGCGATTGTGGTTGGTGGAGACTCGATGGTCCAAATGGCTTCCTCCTGCACTGTAGGATTCTATAAACACTTTCTTTCCAACCACAAGCTGGACTTTTTTTTCCCCTCAATCCTTTACTAAGTAAGTGCCCTCATTGAAATGTACTGAGAGAGCAAATGCCCATTTCTCACAATATCCAGCGGCTGACTTTCCTTGTCTGTGACAAACGTACGTTTTTCTTTCTAACTGCCTGCCCAGCATGATTGCTACAGAACAGTCACGCATCCTTAACTTATCAAAGTCCATTATAGAACTGCTCTGTAACGAACATGTTGGTGCTTTAATCCGGAAATACAGCATCAAGGTGACAAATCTGTGCTTACATGAAACAAAGGAGATCTATTTCACTGCCACGCTTATTGTATCAATAGAGTTAAAAGACTCGAATAAATTCTGTCGCAAGTTAAGTCTGTTTGCAGCAGGAAAAAAATAATCCAGTGTATCATTTCTCTCTTTGGTTCAGCACATGACTCAAAATAATTTGCTGAAGTTGAAAGCCACAAAGTCCCTGCAGTAAAACACTGCAAGGGTGAGTCACCAAATCCTCTGGCCTCCCTGAATGACTGGAACAGCTCACTCCAAGATTAAATCTCTTCCATCAGCGCTGCCACAGCGCAGGTGAGTCAAAGGCACCTCACTGCAGATTGGATGTCCAGCCCTTTAAAGCAGCACCAGCGGAAGATCTGGTTGGTGGACGAGATGGAGGGGGTTGGTGTGGGGAGGGGGTCGGGGGTGAGGGGGTGCTCCAATGTTAATGTTCAACACAGTCAATGGACACTCATCGGCCATGGGCTGGATTTTGCCTTTTTTTTTTCAGCAGATGAGAGAGGTGGAATGGAAAGTGTGCAGTGGGCTTGCTCCCGCTCCCTGGCATCTCAGCTCATCGGATGGCCAATTAGTGGCTGTATGATAGGAAGGAGGCAAATGAGAGGTGAAAGGGACTGGAACTCCACACCCAACCGGCTCTAGGCCATGATTTCATGTGGCAGAGAGGTAATACCAAGAACAGGAAGTCAGTCACGGCTAACAGCTTAAAGGCCTCTGCTCTCTCAATATCTCTTTGCATTTTAATAGAATACTTAAAAAAGCTTAAAAGTGAGTGGGAAAAAGAAGAATGCAAAGGTTGCCACCTTTAGGAGCAGAATCTGCTGCTACAGGGTAAGTGGAACTGATTCGCTTCAGATCAGCCATGATCTTGTTGAATGGCGGGGCAGGCTCGAAGGGCCAGATGGCCTACTCCTGCTCCTATTTCTTATGTTCTCATGTTCTTATGTACATTCAGCCCATGGTCCTGGTGGCCAACATATTCTTCCCACTCTTGTGCCACCTCATCACAGTTGGCTTAAAATGCTCTCAAAGGTTTCACAGCCAGTGCCCAATTTTGAACGATTGGGTCACGAACTGATTCAATAGCTTGTTCATTATTCATTTCAAAGTGGTCGGGCAGGCTGCTGATTTCTGCGCCCGCTCGCTTGCGGTAATCTGGGAGGCGATGGCCTAGTGATATTATCGCTAGATTATTAATCCAGAAGCTCAGCTAATGTTCTGAGAACCTGGGTTCGAATCCCACCACAGCAGATGGTGGAATTTAAATTCAATAAAAAAAATCTGGAATTAAGAATCTACTGATGACCATGAAATCATTGTCGATTGTCGGAAAACCCCATCTGGGTCACTAATGTCCTTTAGGGAAGGAAATCTGCCATCCTTTCCCGGTCTGGCCAACATGTGACTCCAGAGCCACAGCAATGTGGTTGACTCTCAACTGCTCTCGGGTAACTAGGGATGGGCAATAAATGTTGGCCAGCAGGGTGACGCCCATGTCGCACAAATGAATTTAAAAAAAGACAGACATGATTGCGTCTTAGTGCCAACCCAGCACCATCACACCCTAATTTATGTTCACGCGGGGTGGCGACATGTCCAATTTGCGTGAGTAAAATCCTTTCTGGAATTGGCATCCAGAGCTCCTAAATGTCATCATGATCAGACCCTTCCAGATGCTTCTGATGCAGGCATGGCCACATCCATGCCCACATCCATGCCCACATCCATGCCCACATTCATTGTCACACCTATGAAGCACCCCACCACACAGTGGTTGAGAGCACGGATCACGTCATTTGCAACCACTGCGGCCCAATTTCACAGCCTAAAACTAAAAGTGATTGCATTCAGGGAATTTTTAAAAAGCATAAAAATCACAAAGATCTGAAAATAACGGATGAATTAGCTGAGTGGATATATTTTTTCACATTATTTGTGAAATACCATAAGACATAAAGCACACATAGTAGTAATGTTGCATTGTTTGCTGTGTATTAATTTGAAAGTCTAAGCTGAACTGGCAAGATAAATTATGTCGTTTATAATGACTGGCGTGAGATTGAATGTTTTAGAATGCTTACTCGCTGTTGTTTTTAAGCCAGCTTGACTTTTCAGTGTTTTTCTAATGACTGTGGCATTTATTTGTCATCAGAACCCTTGCCAGTGCCAAGGAAACAACATTGTCAATGACCTGCCTCAACCAGAGGTTTCCGCACATAAATCGGACACAATTATTTTACGGTCATTCGTCATTTTGCATGACTTGCCCATTGCTCAGGGGGAAAAAAAGAGAATTGGAACCCTCTGGTGCAAGTGAGGGATAGACAAAGCGTGGTATGCAGTGATAATATACACAGCCAGTCATTTAAAGATATTTGAAATGCATGGCATTTGGTCTTTAAGCAATTCAAAATAGTCTTCTGCCTTCTGACAGTTTCCTGATGTGTGCTCCCCTGGATTAGATCAAACTCAATTGTGTTTTTTGTTAGATACTGGACCACTCTACTTGCCTGGCCCTCTCCTCAGAATATTGTTGAATTTCTTTTCCTTCTAGAAACACATACATGTGGCCAGGTTATCTAAGTCTGAGCAGGCAATGGGTGTTGAGTTTATATATCAGAATGCAGCTTTCAATCTGAGACATAACCTTTTCACTCAGAGGGTGGTGGGAATCTGGAATGTACTTCCCCAATAGGTAATGGAGGCCGGATACCTGAGAACCTTTAAAAAATATTTGAATGAGCACTTGAAACATTGTAACATTCAAGGATATGGGACAATGCAGGAAAATGGGATTAGTGCAACTTTACTGGTAGTTATTGTTAGTGCAAACCCAATGGGCCACAGGGCCTTTTCTGCACTGTATGACTCTATTGCCAGAATTTTACCACCTCGCCCGCCCGAAGCTTGTAAGATCCCACCCGAGACCAATGGAGAATGCCATTCTGCGAGCCATGCCTACCCCGAATCTGGGGCGGCCGTGGGGGTAAAATTCTGGCATGTGACTCAGTAATCATCTCCTTGCTTGTAGAATACTCTGGCCCCTGAACTGTAGAAAACATAAGAAGAGGAGTAGGCCTTTCAGAATTGAGTCTTTCCATGATTCAATTCGATCATGGCTGATCTGTTTATTAACTCCAACTACCAGCCCTGCTTCTGCACACCTTAATATCCTTCTGTGGTATCCTTGGCATGTGCAATATTCCAAAGGACAATGGACAGTTTGCTACAAGAAGGTATCACATGTACTCCAGTATCACAAGTACCAATGTAATATACTTTGATGATGTCCTTATTGCTGGATTGACAGAGGCCAAACATCTCACAAACTTAGAAGTGGTGTTTGAGATTTCAGGAGGCTGGAGTTCGCCTCAAGAAAGGCAAGAGCGCCTTTCAAGCCTCTGAGGTGACTTACTTGGCACACAATGTAGATGCAGATTAAACCCCATGGAAGACAAGGTCAAAGGAGGCACCTATCCCCACAAACACAACTGAACTCAAATTGTTTTTGGGGATGTTAAAATACTAAGGCCCCCTTGCATGTTCTGCTAAAGAAACACGATCGCTGGTTTTGGGAGGCTTGATGTGGAGATGCCGGCGTTGGATTGGGGTAAACACAGTAAGAAGTTTAACAACACCAGGTTAAAGTCCAACAGGTTTATTTGGTAGCAAAAGCCACACAAGCTTTCGGAGTTCCAAGCCCCTTCTTCAGGTGAGTGGGAATTCTGTTCACAAACAGGGCATATAAAGACACAGACTCAATTTACAGAATAATGGTTGGAATGCGAATACTTACAGCTAATCAAGTCTTTAAGATACAAAAAGAGTGGAGAGAGCATCAAGACAGGCTAAAAAGATATGTATTGTCTCCAGACAGGACAGCGAGTGAAACTCTGCAGGTCCAGGCAGGCTGTGGGGATTACGAATAGTGTGACATGAACCCAAGATCCCGGTTGAGGCCGTCCTCATGTGTGCGGAACTTGGCTATCAGTTTCTGCTCAGCGACTCTGCGCCGTCGTGTGTCGTGAAGGCCGCCTTGGAGAACGCTTACCCGAATATCAGAGGCTGAATGCCCGTGACCGCTGAAGTGCTCCCCAACAGGAAGAGAACAGTCTTGCCTGGTGATTGTCGAGCTGAGCAGAAACTGATAGCCAAGTTCCGCACACATGAGGACGGCCTCAACCGGGATCTTGGGTTCATGTCACACTATTCGTAATCCCCACAGCCTGCCTGGACCTGCAGAGTTTCACTCGCTGTCCTGTCTGGAGACAATACACATCTTTTTAGCCTGTCTTGATGCTCTCTACACTCACGTTGTTTGTATCTTAAAGACTTGATTAGCTGTAAGTATTCGCATTCCAACCATTATTCTGTAAATTGAGTCTGTGTCTTTATATGCCCTGTTTGTGAACAGAATTCCCACTCACCTGAAGAAGGGGCTTGGAGCTCCGAAAGCTTGTGTGGCTTTTGCTACCAAATAAACCTGTTGGACTTTAACCTGGTGTTGTTAAACTTCTTATTTGGGAGGCTTCCCAGGAGAAGGCCTCCAATAGTATGAAGCAATTATTGCATTCCTCAAACCTGATAGCACACTTCGACCCCTCTAAAGAAATGAAATTGATCTGTGATGCATCTCCATATGATATTGGTGCAGTGTTGTCCCTTGAGATGGAGCTCAGCTCTGAAAGGCCGATGTGTCAAGAACCCTCTCAGAGGCTGAACAAGGCTATTCACAAATCGCGAAGGAAGGACTATTGATAGTCTGTGGCATCAAGAAATTCCACCAGTACTGACACGGTAGACAATTTACCATCATTTCTGACCATGTATTTTTCTTGGGTCTCTTCAAAGAAGACAAGGCTATAAGACCATAAGACCATAAGACATAGGAGCGGAAGTAAGGCCATTCGGCCCATCGAGTCCACTCCACCATTCAATCATGGTTGATTTCAACTCCATTTACCCGCTCTCTCCCCATAGCCCTTAATTCCTCGAGAAATCAAGAATTTATCAATTTCTGTCTTGAAGACGCTCAACGTCTCGGCCTCCACAGCCCTCTGTGGCAATGAATTCCACAGACCCACCACTCTCTGGCTGAAGAAATTTCTCCTCATCTCTGTTCTAAAGTGACTCCCTTTTATTCTAAGGCTGTGCCCCCGCGTCCTAGTCTCCCCTGTTAATGGAAACAACTTCCCTACGTCCATCCTATCTAAGCCGTTCATTATCTTGTAAGTTTCTATCAGATCTCCCCTCAACCTCCTAAACTCCAATGAATATAATCCCACGATCCTCAGACGTTCATCGTATGTCAGGCCTACCATTCCTGGGATCATCCGTGTGAATCCCACCAATCGCCTTGACAAGTATTCAATGATGGGAATTAACTCTGTTCGTCTACGAATATTCTTTCAAGGACCGACCTAGAATACACATAGCAAATGTTAATGTTCTTAACCACCACTCAAGCAAGGAATATCACAAGTAACATAGAAACATAGAAACCCTACAGTGCAGAAAGAGGCTATTTGGCCCATCGAGTCTGCACCGACCACAATCGCACCCAGGCCCTACCCCCTTATCCCTACATATTTACCCGCTAATCCCTCTAACCTACGCATCGAAGGACACTAAGGGGCAATTTTAGCATGGCCAATCAACCTAACCTGCACATCTTTGGACTGTGGGAGGAAACCGGAGCACCTGGAGGAAACACACGCAGACACGAGGAGAATGTGCAAACTCCACTCAGACAGTGACCCAAGCCGGGAATCGAACCCAGGTCCTTGGAGCTGTGAAGCAGCAGTGCTAACCACTGTGCTACCGTGCCGCCCTAATAAGTACTGCAGTACCACTAGAAATCATCATGGCATTAAGTTCTTTTGACACATTGCCAGACTCGGTGAAACAGGTCTTGTGACTAATAAATAAACTTCAACTTTTAGGTCAAAAACTGGACCAATCGAGATCCACGTGTGTACAAAGTGAGAGACAATACATTTATAGGATGGGAAAATGAGCCAGTTTCTGAGGAAATGAAACCATTCTTTACCCGCAAGATTGAATTGAGTTGTCAGGGTGGCATCATACCCTGAGGAGCAAGAGTCGTCATTCCTGTACCAGGCAGAGGGCTGCTCTGAGCCGAATTACACAGCATTCATCCTGGTATCTCTAAGATGAAGATGCTTGCCAGCAGTTGTGTGGTGGCCTGGTATTGATGCTGATATCGAGAAACTAGTCATGAACTGTTAACAATGCCAACTGCAACAAAGGTTCCCTGAGACAGCCCCACTGCACCCTTGGGAATGGCCTGGCTGGTCATTGGCAAATGAGGCTGTATATATGAGAAACTTCAGTTGTGGATCAAGTTGGATCCTTGGAATTATTATCACTAAGGGCGGGATATTATGGCCCTGCTTGTCCTGGAACTGTAAAATCCTGCCCGAGGTCAATGGATCTTTCCGTTGTCCACCCCTCACCCACTCTGATTCCCGTGGTGGGCGGGGTGGCAAAATTCTGGCCTAAAACCTGACCCCTTTCACACCAAGTAGATGGATTGTTCATAAATACATGGACCACTTGAGCTTAAAAAGACGCAACAGCAATCAGTGTTGCCATCTGGAGTCATATGTAGGCCAGACCAGGTTAGGATGGCAGATTTCCTTCCCGAAAGGACATTAGTGAACCAGATGGTTTTTTCCAACAATTGACAATGGCTTCATGGTCATCAGTAGATTCTTAATTCCAGATATTTTTTATTGATTTCAAATTCCACCAGCTGCCACGGCGGGATTCGAACCTGGGTCCTCAGAACATTAACTGAGTTTCTGGATTTTACAAAAATAGGAAGGGAATAGAAGGATACAGATCGAAGAAGGGCAGGTTTTTTTTTAGTTTAATTAGGGCATCAGGATCGGCACAGACTTGGAGGCCGAAGGGCCTGTTCCTGTGCTGTAGTTTTCTTTGTTAATAACCTAGCGATAATACCACTAGGCCATCGCCTTCCCTTGTTAATTGTCTAATTCATACATAATGTTAGTTAGTATTTAGGACTGAGTAAATTAGCTATTGAAAATTGGATAACGGACTTAAAGTGGGAGGGATGCGATGATTGTCCCATTAAAGGCAACACAAGGGTCACATGTGTGTCCAATCAGGACTCAGTGTGGAACTTATAGAAGAAATCATAGAATCACTACAGTGCAGAAGGAGGCCATTCGGCCCATCGAGTCTGTACCAACCACAATCTCACCCAGGCCCTATTCCCACACCCCATGCATTTACTTTCCATTCCCCCTGACATTAGAGCTGCCTGGACCTCATGTATGCCTCTTTTTTCTTTTTGATTAGACCCACAATTTCACTGGTTATCCACGGTTGGGCATGGGCAATCAACCTAACCTTGGACTGTGGGAAGAAACCAGAACATCCAGAGGAAACCCACGCAAACACAGGGAGAATGTGCAAACTCCACACAGATAGTGACCCAAGGCTGGAATTGAACCTGGGAGCCTGGTGCTGTGAGACAGCAGTGCTGACCACTGTGCAACCATGTTGCCCAAATTACCCTATGCTCGCTAGTCATGAGACTGCTGTACAATCCTTATTAACAAATAATTTTTACATTCACTAATGAAATTCATCTTTACATTGGCACAGTAGCACAGTGGTCACTGCTGCCTCACAGCTCCAGGGACCTGAGTTCGATTCCTGGCTTGAGTCACTATCTGTCTGGAGTCTGCACATTCTCCCCGTGTCTGCGTGGGTTTCCTCTGGGTGCTCCGGTTTCTTCCCACAGTCCATATATGTGCAGGTTAGCTGCATTGGCCATTCTAAAATGTCCCTTAGTGTCCCAGGATGGATAGGCTAGAGGGACTAATAGGGTAAATATGTGGTACGGGGATAGGGCCTGGGTGGGATTGTTGTTGGTGCAGACTCGATGGGCAGAATGGCCTCCTTCTGCACTGTAGGGATTCCATGATTTTAAAAAAAATGAGGGAGGTGATGTTGACTTGCCAGGCTGATGCATGGGCTTACATATTCCTTCCTGTTTGGAAAGGACAGATAATTACCACAAATTGACAAGAATCATATTGTGCAATTAATTGTGAGTGTTCTGAAAATCTAACTTGTACAGTCATCTATAACAATCTTGCTCCCTAATTTGTTCCACAACTGCTATTATTTGTCTAAGGACAGTTTGCCTGACCCCTGTTCTTGTTCAAAATGTTCTCATGTTAATATTTGAATGCTGCACCACACTGGTCAATTTTGATCCTTTCTTTAATGCTCTTGTAACTATCTCTGTTCTCATTCATGGGAAATGATATTCTTTCAAAGAACAAGGAAGAATAATTATGTGCAGTGTTCATTTTGATTTGATTTGATTTATTATTTTCACATGTATTCGTATACAGTAAAAAGTATTGTTTCTTGCGCACTATACGTACCGTTCATAGAGAAGGAAACAAGAGAGTGCAGAATGTAGTGTTACAGTCATAGCTAGGGTGTGACATAGAAGAAGGTGGAAGTGAGAATGTCTGGGGTGCGTTGGGTCCTTGTTTTTCCAAGACAGTGGGAAGTGTAGACAAAGCCAAATGGATAGGAAGCTGATTCGCGTGATGGATTGGGCTACATTCACTACATTTCATAGAAACCCTACAGTACAGAAAGAGGCCATTCGGCCCATCGAGTCTGCACCGACCACAATCCCACCCAGGCCCTACCCCCATACCCCTACATATTTACCCACTAATTCCTCTAACCTATACATCTCAGGACACTAAGGGCAATTTTTAGCATGGCCAATCAACCTAACCCGCACATCTTTGGACTGTGGGAGGAAACCAGCGCACCCGGAGGAAACCCACGCAGACACGAGGAGAATGTGCAAACTCCACACAGACAGTGACCCAAGCCGGGAATCGAACCCAGGTCCCTGGAGTTGTGAAGAAGTAGTGCTAACCACTGTGCTACCGTGCCGCCCCCCACTGTGCTACCGTGCCGTGATGTGTAGTCAGCCCAATGTGCAGTTGAGCATCTGACACTTCCATTCTATGACAGTTCAGATGCAGTGCAGAGGTTTTTGTGGGAGTTTGACAGGGGCTTGAACTTTCACCAAGCCCAATACAAACACTAGGGACCCTTCGCGAATGAGTGCATTGGTGGCACTGCTAGGTTGGCACAGCCCGAAGTGGGCCCTCTGTGTTGCTCCACTTGGGGGGTGGTCTCTTATATGTGGGGGTGGTGGATGATGTGGGGGTTGGGAGGGAGTTGCGCCTGAATCGAGGACGGGGTGGGAGTGGAGAACACGGATGGTGCGGCAGGAGTTCCCCGATGCCCGCAGGGTTGGGTCACCCTGACGCTTCCTTGGTGTGGTGTGTGGGGGTGGGGGGGGTGGGGCGGTGCCCTTATCGTTCAGTGGTTGGGGACTGAGGGTTACCCCTCTGTCTGTGAGGGTTGGGGGTGTTCCCCATGTTCACCGGGGGTCCCGAAGTTTGTGACAGGAGATCGATTTCCTTTTTACAAATGGCGCCCTGGTCACTTTGAAATTTCACAGTGTGCTGTTTGATTTGGCTGGAAGAAGGCGGGTGTGAAACCAACGAGTGCCACATTGCTTTTCTCGCCTGCTCCAGCACTTCCGTGCAATTTTGGGAAAATCCCACCCTAACAGTGAGAAAGATTCCTGGTCAGCCATGTGATGGAAAGAAAATCGGAGCCTCTATCATCAGTATCCGTAACTGTGGACCTCAATAGGCATCTAAAAATGCATGCTGCTAACAGCACGGGATTGATCCTTGTCCGAGCTGGGTTGTATTCGGCATCAGCCTTCTTGCCTTCCCCCTCCTGAAAGTTGCAGTCCTGTGGGTCGGGGTAGCTTTGGGAAAGAGATGGGGAAGTTGCACCAGTGAGTGTTCTGCAGCAATTATCTGTCTCTTCGTAATTCGGTCAACTCCTAGGAACAGTCTGCAAATAAACACCATTAATTGGTGACCATCCATAGCTCACTAAAAATGCCTTACAGTGAACTGAGAAGCCTTTCTCAGGGAATTCACTCCTTAGCTTGCTGGAGATCTTCACCTGACACACACATCCTGGACCATTCGTCTCTAGCAAGTTTCTTGCGCAAGAGCAAAGGTTAGATTAATTGTTCCTGAGAGAACTGGCTTGTCAGCTACAACATTTGCTATTCACACCTCCACACAGAATCCCAGCTATAAAGAGGTTTAGATCGGGATGTTTTGGTGCACTAAAACAGTGTTTTGAAGTGTAGACCACTCTGGTACCTGTTGTGACTAGATTATTCTTCAACATTCCCTTATAACTTAGCTTTGATCAGGCAACACATTGGGTGGAATTTTAACTGTAGCGTGTTGTTCCTGATAACACAACCAACAGTGTGCGTCACTTCTTCGCCATGCTGTTCCCGAAATGGTCTTGCCTCTCATACTCCCCAGGGTTTTCTGTCTGACAAAGTAAACATCTCGCTCATCCATCATAGAATCAAACAGTGCAGACGGAGGCCATTCAGCCCATCGAGTCTGCACCAACCACAATCCCACCCAGGCCTATCCCCATAGCCCCATGCATTTATTCTAGCTAGTCCCTCTGACACTAAGGGGTAATTTAGCATGGCCAATCCATCTTACCCACACATCTTTGGTCAGTGGAAGGAAACCAGGACACCTGGAAGAAACCCATACAGACACAAGGGGAATGTGTAGACTCCACACAGACAGCGACCCAAGCTGGGAATCGAACCCGGGTCCCTGGCGCTGTGAGGCAGCGGTGCTAACCACTGTGCCACCGTGGTGCCCCACTGTATGCTGTTGGAGAGGTGGTCCTGCAGTGTGTGGAAACATGAACGTTTCACTGTATACTAATAGATGTAACAATAATAAATCACAGTGGCAACACATTGGGTGGAATTTTAACTGTAGTGTGTTGTTCCTGATAACCATAACCAACAGTGTACGTCACATCTTCGCCATGCTGTTCCTGAAATGGTCTTGTCACTTTTGAAATGGGGTTATGGGGATTGGGCCTGGTTGGGATTGTGGTCGGTATAGACTCAATGGGCCAAATGGCCTCAATCTGCACTGTAGGATTCTATGATCTTAAATCAAAAATCTTTTTTCCCAGGTCTAGTTGGGTTTCCTCCGGGAGTTCCAGTTTCCTCCCACACTCCAGAGATGTGTAGGTTTGGGGGATTAATGGGGTAAATGTGTGGGGTTTTAATGGTGGGACACAGGGTGCGGCTGGTTAAATGTTGGAGAGACGGTGCAGACTCAATGGGCTGAATGGCCTCTTTCTGCACTGTAGGGATTCTATGTTTGCTGCCCCAAGAATCCTATTTATCTTCCTCAATATTGCAATGTCAGCTAAGGCTGTTGGCGCCATCTTTCACTAAGTTACTAGATGCCCCATTGCCCTCACTTTGCCATCAGCAGCTCGCATTTGCAACAAATGGTGGGGCAAAAAACCTTTTGGTCACAGGGTGAGAGAACGGGTTCGATGGGCTGAATGGTTGCAATTCTGGATTCTATGACAAGAAAGACATCCAATGGAGCCTGCTGAGAGATGACCCATTTTAGCAAAACCCGGGTGATTTGTTTTAATTAAATAAATATGATAATTGCTATGAAACAATTATTTATTTAATGTTTTATTTGACATCTTGCTAACTAAATTATGCATGCAAATACTACTGCAGCATGAGTAAAACAATAACATGTTTAATAGTATAAAAACAGTCTTACAGGTAATTAATTGCTGTAATACAGCAAATGCAACCATAATTTTACATTGTGAATATTTTATTTCAACAAAATAGTTCTTATGCAATTTTTATTACCTGTTTTTAATCTTAAATAAAGCCTAATTTTAAAGTTTAAATTGTCAATTTATCTGCAGCCTGGGAAATGCCACCCCTGCTTTGTCTGCTCAATCCTTCAACCCACTCCAAAGATGTGCAAGTTAGGTTGATTGGCCACGTTAAATTGCCCCTTAGTGTCAGGGGAATTTGTAGGGTAAATAAGTGGGGTTACAGGATAGGGCTTTGGTGGGATTGTGGTTGGCGCAGATTTGATGGGCTGAATGGCCTCCTTTGCATAGTAGGATTTTATAATATTTGCCTACCCCAATTTTGTTAACATTACTTCAATATTGTTACTCTGTGGAAATAAACCATAGCAACATGAATAACTTGCATTCACCCCATGCTTTAAATGCATGGCGGATGTGCGATCACATGGAAGCGGAAGCGAAGATAAACCATGGTGGTCAAGGGCGGCACGGTGGCACAGTGGTTAGCACGGCTGCCTCACAGCGTTAGGGACCCTGGTTCGATTCCCGACTTGGGTCACTGTTTGTGTGGAGTCTGCACATTCGCCTGTGTCTGCGTGGGTTTTCTGTTCCAGTTTCCTCCCACAGTCCGAAAGACGTGCTGGTTAGGTGCATTTGTCATGCTAAATTCTCCCTCAGTGTACCCGAACAGGCGCCGGAGTGTGGCGACTAGGGGATTTTCACAGTAACTTCATTGCAGTGTGAATGTAAGCCTCCTTGTGACATTAATAAATAAAAATAAAGATGTGAGGGTGAAGGGGGAAATTATTAACCAGCTAATAAGGTTTTAGACAGAACGCATAAGGCACTGACAGCACTACAAGCAAAGAGTTAAATGATTCTTGAAGCGAAGACAATTAGCTGATGAAACACATAATTTACACATATGTGGATGCAATAAGAGAATTAAATAGGTTATCATGATTTTTTGACCTACATGCTGATATTTTAAATGTATTTTAAATATTGAATATATCGTTGTTCATTTCAACCAAAGACAAGTTACCGCAAGGAATGATGGTAAAGGCAAAGAGTTCAGAACCAAAGGCCTAGGAAACTCGGTAGTTAGCAGAATTCATATCAGAAAGTTTCTGGAGAGGGAACGCATTTTGCAACTCTATGAATAGGGACATTCATTGTCTAGACATAGAATAGATATGTACCTGGACGCAGGATCACGTGTCTATCCAGTTTTGACAATGAGCCAGTGGGAATGTTCACTTTGACCTCTATGCCGAGCATCCACAGTTATATAGCAACAGGGAAGTGAGTTCAGCCAAAATGGGAGTCAGCATCCGGTTAAATGGACAAATGAGATAACATTATACCGGACATTAAAATGCGATTGGCTGCGTTACTTGTTAGGAATTATTATTGAAGTATGTTTACTAAATGTAATTGATTTTGAATTACTATGAGGCCGGAATGATGAATAAGAAAATCTACAATTGATCTGTCTTTGATTGTATACTTTAGAATCATTGGAGGGGTTCTGCCGCTCTATTCCAGAGCTGCTTAACCCTTCGGTGATCTCTGAACAGTTGCTTGTTGTGTTTTTGTTTTAAATAAATGTTACGTCTTGATACAGAGATAACTGCCTCGTGAGTTTTACATTGTCTGTAGTTAAAGACAGTATTCGCCATCTCAATCCACCTCACAACTGTAGGTTAGGTAAATGTGATGTAGAGATGCCGGCGTTGGACTGGGGTAAACACAGTAAGAAGTCTCACAACACCAGGTTCAAGTCCAACAGGTTTATTTGGTAGCAAAAGCCGCTAGCTTTCGGAGCGCTTGCTGCCTCTTCGTCAGGTCTCACCTGACGAAGAGGCAGCAAGCGCTCCGAAAGCTAGCGGCTTTTGCTACCAAATAAACCTGTTGGACTTTAGCCTGGTGTTGTGAGACTTCTTACTGTGGTTAGGTAAATGTGCAGGGTTGCAGGGAGAGGGCAGGGTGGAAGGCCTGGATAAGAAGCTCTTTCGGAGAATCAGTGCAGACTTGATGGGCTGAAGGGCCTCCTTCTGCACTGTAGGAATTCCGAGAGTTTTGAGAGCTGTAAATACTGCTAATAGGTATTGGCTAAATTCTTGAAGGGGAAGACATGCTTTGCAGGGCCATGAGGAAAGAGTGACGTGTGGGATTAATTAAATAGTTCTATCAAAGAGCTGGCATCAGCTGAGTGATCTTCTGTATCACTCTGTGAAAACTTGGTTTCACATGAAGGAAAATCAAAATTCAACATTGAATCGATGATTGCAGGTGGCTGCATTTTGGGCACTATGATATAGGAAGGACACTAAATTATTAGAGTGAATACATTGGAGACCTGATCTGAGAAAATACAATCACACAGGGCTAAATTCTGGTGCAGACCTTTGATCTCCAGCCTAGTTATTGGAGCAGCTTGGCCATGTATCTTTGGCGGCCACTGTTGGCTATCTAATTGAGGACAGCAGGAGTGCTCCAAATGCTGTAACTCAGCAACTCTGAAAACTGGGGCAGGTGGTCACTTCTGAGGTGAGTCAGGAATGCCAAATCTCCGACAGGTGAGTAAATAAAAACATAAAATTGCTGAGGCCAAAAGATCAGCAGGAAATACCTCCAGGAAGGCCGTGGGGGTTGCTATCCTTGCTCAGGGACCCATCTTTGTGTCTTGGGACTGCTGGCTCCAATGGCCCGAATGGTTGCCAAGGGGATAATCTGGCCCACCCTCTATGTGGCAGGGGTCTGACCTGCTGTCAGTGGATCTAAAAATGTCCTTTTTAATCATGCCTTTATGTATACAAATCAATTGCCCCTCTCCTCAGAGCAGGTAGCCAATCTGTTTCGCAACCAGTTGCCGGAAAAGTTCAGAGATGCACAGGTTAGGTGCATTGACCATGCTGAATTGCCCCTTAGTGTCCCATGATGTGTGGGTTAGGGGGATTAGTGGGGTAAATACATGGGGTTAAGGGGTTGGGCAGGATGTTCTGTCGAAGAGTAGGTGACGACTTGATGGGATGAATGGCCTCCTTCTGCATTGTATGATTCTAAGTTACCCAGAGATGAGACTGTGTTGCAAGTTGCCCCAACGTGGCTCCCCATGATTCTATTGGGCCCCTCATCTTGCATCCCAAGCACCCAGGGGCCAGCAAAACTCTGCCCAAAAAAAAGAACTCAAACATAGGGGTTAATCTACTTGGATGGGGAGAGATTGTGGTCAGGGGCGCAAAATGGCGGCAGGTTCTGGGCCCCAACACTGCATGGCGTGCTTTCAGCAAGTCTAATTGTCAGCCAATGAAAGGCCAGGAAGCAGGCTCACTGTCCAATCAGGGACAGCAGGCAGTCTCCCAATGCTGAAGGGCCAATCGGAGGCTCGGAGGGTTTTAGCACAAAGGAAGGTCAAAAATAGGGAAGGTTGGGGCCATGGAGGGATTTAAAAGTAACAGTGAGGTATAATGGGTTAAGAGGCTATCGAATGCACAGCTAGAATTAGCAATTGAAGCTGTTATAATCTTCTCTTTGACATAAACATAGCAATCATAAGGCCCTACTTTACCATTTTGATTTGAAGTGTTGGGCCGACTTGAAACTGGGAGTGTTTCAGATCCGACTTTTAGACCCGTTCTCAGGTGCCCCCATACGCATTGTGCCTGCAAAAATATCAGCGAGTCCGAATCCTGCTGCACAAGCCTGTAGGTGGGGCTTAACGCGCCCAAAATCCTGCAGCTCCGATCGGCGCCTCCAACTGCGCACGCACAGAAAAAAAATGATAGAATGTGGCTCCCCTGCCACATTGCTCCCGAGCCGGATAATGCCTCCCCCTGGCCCCCACAGGCATTGCCCCACCCCCCCAACCTTACTGACCCCCTTATCCCCCCCCCCACCCTCTCTGCCACCCAGACCGATCGCGAGCCCCTCCCCCCTTCCTCCTCACTGATCTCAGGCAGAGTGATCCATCCTCTCCCTTCCCCCCCCCACTGATCTCAGGCAGAGTGGCAGCGGACCCCCCCTTCCCCCACCTCCACCCCCTTCACCCACCCCATCCCCACCCCCACCAATCTCAAGCAGAGAGCCGTCGGACGCTAGGCACTTATGTCTTCACTAACTGGAGCACCACTTCTGTGGAGCATGTCCATTTTGCGCTGATTCCGGATTGGCAAATGCGGTGGTGAAGGGGGAAGTGCCAGTGAGGTTGGGCATTTAAATGGCCATCGTGCCCATTTCGGGCATGGATCCGATCGCAGCCATTTTCGGGCCTTGGTAAAGGGGGAACCGGGGTGGAGGTGGCCGTGGATTGCTACTCACCTCACGCCCAACTTTACCAAGTTTTCACACCTGAAGACGGGTGCAACCTGATGGTAAAATTGGGCCTGTAGACTTTATGTCGAAGATGAACGCCAGCATAAATTGGTCTGGCCAAACAATATTGTCTCTGAGGTAATTTAGTCTATTATTCCAGTATGCATTATATTTAGGCAGACATTAACCTGTTTGTTTTAAGTGGCGAACATTTGTATGAAAATGCCACACAGAGTATAGCTCTAGCATGTGAAGTACTTGCAGACAAACTCTGTCAAATCAACGTCTGACTCTTCTGGGGCCTTTAGCGGTGAAGAGTGCGGCAAAGTGGTTTTCATTTGAAATGTGTCCTCTGTCAAAGCAGTGCCTAAATCTGAACCAGTTTATAACTCCTTTGGGAAGAGTTGTAAAATTGCTGCGGATTTTCCAAAGCCCATGGATAATAAATTGAGAGAACCACAGACCAAGCCTAACTCCGTCTCTGGGGAATGAATTCCTACTTGCTACCACCACCTCTTCATGACTGCATTAGTCATAGGCTACCAGAAAGCACGCATCCATACTTACAATATTCAACTCTTCGTACAGCTAGACATTCAGATCTGTGCAGCCCATGCCCACTATTCCATTTTGGATCAACTTATCTGTTTCTTGACTGGAAACATTTTTATTTATTTAGCAACATGTTTACCTGATTTGTAAGCTTTCTCATTTTATCCAGTAAAAAATACCTTCACTTCAGATCAAGCAGTTTGTTCATATTGACCTATAGTTAGAGTAGATTCCGTATAGTTCAGAAGGAGGCCATTTGGCTCTTTGGCCAGAATTTTACCGCCTCACCTGCCCTGAAATCAGGGTGGGGAAGACTCACAGAACAGAATTCTCCGTTGGCCTCAGACGGGATTTTATAAGCCTTGTCCGAGCGAGGTCATAAAATCCCATCCATCGAGTTTACACCGACCCACTTTTTTAAATCTTCCCCAGGCCCTATCCCTGTAACCCCACATATTTACCCCGCTAATCCCCCTGACCTATACATCTCAGGACACTAAAGAGCAATTTAGCATGGCCAATGCATCTAACCCGCACATCTTATGTGACTTGTACAAAACTGTGAAATAAGCAAATTATCAACTTGGGAGACTTTTGCACAGCAGCTGATTTATTGTTTAATAGAGTCACAGAGGTGTGCAGCACAGAAAACGTCCCTTCGGTGCATCACGTCTGAGTGGATCAAAGACAAATCATCTAACTATTCTGATCCCATTTCCCAGCACTTGGCCCTTTGCCTTGTATAGAGTCATAGAGGACATAGAGGTCTTTGGATATTGTTATTTCAACAAATCAATGGAATCATGAGCTCCTCTGAAGGACTTTGAGGGGTAAAGAAGTGAAAAATCATATTCGATTCCAAGGGAGAAGGGGCAGCAAAGATCATTTATTGAATATAACCATAGAATAGTGATCCTGTTTCAAAGTGGAGGAGGTAAGCAGAGGCCGTGGGTGGATCTGAGTAGGCACAAAATCCCTTTGACAAGCAACAGAGTTATCCAGTGCCCAATATTGACAGCACAGTGGCACAGTGGTTAGCACTGCTGCCTCACAGCGCCAGGGTTCAATTCTGGCCTTGGGCGACTGTATGGATTTGGGTGGCATGGTAGCACGGTGGTTAGCACTGCTGCCTCACAGCGCCAGGGACCCAGGTTCAATTCTGGCCTCAGGTCACTGTCTGTGTGGAGTTTGCACATTCTCCCCGTGTCTGCGTGGGTTTCCTCCGGGTGCTCTGGTTTCCTCCCACAGTCCAAAGATGTGCAGGTTAGGTTGATTGGCCATGATAAATTGACCCTTGTGTCAGGGGGATTAGCAGGGTAAATGTGTGGGGTTACGGGAATAGGGCCTGGGTGGGATTGTGGTCGGTGCAGACTCGATGGGCTGAATGGCCTCCTGCACATTAGGGATTCTGTGATATGCCAGTTGTTGGCTGATTATTCATTTGACCAGTCTTTCGTTTTCATGCAAGGCATCCTAAATTGCCTTTCCTCATTACCTTGGACATGGCAATGTAATGGAGGCTTCACTCAAGACAAGTGTGTACTTTGGGCCTTGTTCTCAGGCTTCTGCCTCACATTAGTACTGGTAACCCTTGATTATCAAGCCGTGTCTGCACTCCTACTGCTGCTGCACTTGCTCTGAGTGGCCTAATATTCCTTCCAGCTAAAACTCCACTCTGAATGGTCTTGCCCCACACTTTCTTTCACCTTGTCGCTCTTGCCCTCTTGTCATGCTGTTAAGGGAGTTTCACAGTTATTCAATTTTAGTGTACCTAACCCCACTGAACTGACCAGGTGACACTCTGAGCTCCAGTTGAAGATCTATAGCAGGAGAGTCCATGTTCTGCAAGCAACTCACAGACTCCCAGAACAAAGGAATACAAAGATAATAATACCTTAAGCTCAGTTACAAGTAATTTGCATACACCAATCAAAATTATACGTTTGTTCTAAGGTAATCAATATCCAATTACAGCTAATACTTCGGATGACATCCTTTATGTCATGTGAGTATGCTTAGCCAGTTGCAACCTTGATAAACTGAATTATAATATCTAATTGCTAGCAAGCACACATGCACAGTTATTCTATCAGCAAGACAGACATCTTTGGTCTTTGAATGTCCACAAAGCTGTGATTTATGGACATATATCACCCATGTGATATCAAAGACCATCCTTGTCCATTGTTCTCACAGCTGTAACTTGCAGTCATAGCAGCTTCCCAGGATATTTACAACATTCAATGATTTTTAACCTCCTCGCTTGTTATCACTGGCAGTCATCTTGCTCTTCTCAATACTATCAGCCCAGACGTTCTAGTAGCTGCTCCCTCCAGTGTTCAATCAATGTCTAGCCTAGCTATTGATGCAGGGTGGGTTAGGGTAGTGAGGGGATTAACTCATCCCTTAACAGTCTGAATTTATCTAGAACCTGCCTGTTACAACAGTCACTAACCCATTCATGGACAATTCTGCTGAGGGAAAGGAAAAGTTCTTTATTCAGTTCTTCCTGAAAGTCCACAGATAGAAATGAAACCAGGGCACCCACAAAATCTTTAAATTCTAAACTAAGCCATCACAATTCCAATTCAATTCGCTCCAATAGTTAAACTTAACGAGGAATAGGGGCGGCACGGTGGCACAGTGGTTAGCACTACTGTCTCACAGTGCCAGGGACCCGGGTTCGATTCCTGACTTGGATCACTGTCTGTGTGGAGTTGCACATTCTCCCTGTCCCTGCGTGGGTTTCCTCCGGGTGCTCTGGTTTCCTTCCTGCCAATCATATTGGTTAAAAAAAATAAGCTGGTGGCTTGCCTGTCATTTCTTTCCATGTTGTGGCTTACTTTATATTGCTTGAATGAACCATCGAGAAACTTCACTTGACAGAAGTGAAGTGTGCACTCTCTCATCTGCTTTTAGAGGGCCATCTGTTCCTAATCTAGCCAAATCTAGCAAAGGATTAAGGGAACTTGGTGTTGTTTTTTCAAACAAGTAGGTCAGGAATTGGTCTGAGGGTTGTAATTTTGCCCAAGACAACCTCATCTGAAAGTGCAACATGAAGTTCCACTAGCATGGGGATGACACCCAGCTCAACCTCATGACCACCACCACCTCTCTCGACCTCTTCAATGTCTCTCAATTGTCCAACATCCAATACTGGATTGGCAGAAGATTCCCCCAATTAATTATTGGGAAGACTGAAGCCGCTGGCAGGGATATTCTGGTCCAGTCCGTGGGGTGTTCCTCACAGGTGAGATGGAGAATTTGATGGACCGGTCAAAGACCTGTTGACGTCGGGCAGGAATTTCCAATCCCGTGGAGGGCAGGACTGGAAAATCCCAGCCATTTTCTTCAGGCCTTGTCGTAACCTCTTCCTTCTCCGCCTCCTCCAGTCCTCTCCCTAGCAACTCCCTGAGGTCTAACTGTACTGTTGGAAACCTTGCCATTATTTGAAACAGCAATGAGCTTTTGACAACATATCTGCAGCATCATCAAGATTGCCTACTTCCACCTCTTCACCTGACATTTCCTCTGCCTAAAATTAGCTCATCTGCCTATTGAAGCCCTCATCTATGCCTTGGTTTCCTCACAAATGGACCATTCCAATGCATCCTTGGTTGCCTTTACTCTTTCACCCTCTGTGTTGTGAGCTCATCCAAAGCTTTACTGCCTACATCCTCACTTGCGTTAAATCCCACTCATCCACTAGCCCTGGTGCTCATGGATCTACATTGGCTCCTGGTTTAGTAAATCTCAATTTTAAAAATTTCAGGCTTGTTTTCAAATCCTTCCATGGCCTGGCCCCTCCGTGTCTCTGTAATCTGTCTCGGCTCCAGCACCCTCTGAGATACGCGCACTCCTCCAGATCTGGCCCCCTGAAAATCCCACATTTTAATCATACCTCCATTGGCAACTGTGCCTTCAGCCACTGAAGCCCAGAGCTCTGCCATTCTGTCCTTAAACCTCTCTGCCTCGGGTGGCTCACTTTAAGCCACTCCGTAACACCTCCTGCCAGAATTCTCTGATCTTTCCAGCGGTTGGGATTCTCCGGTCCCGCTGCAGTGAATGGAGATTTGGCTGAGGGTCAAATTTGCCGTTCTCACAGGCAGAGAGGGCGAGACGTACGACATTGGAGAATTCTGGCCTACATATTTGACCAAGCTTCTTGACATCCGCCCTAATATCACATTGGGCAGCACAGTGTCACAGTGGTTAGCACTGCTGCCTCACAGCGCCAGGGACCTGGATTTGATTCCCGGCTTGGATCACTGTCTGTGTGGAGTCTGCACATTCTCCCCATATCTGCGTGGGTTTCCTCCGGGTGCTCTGGTTTCCTCCCACAGCCCAAAAATGTGCTGGTTAGGTGTATTGACCATGCTAAATTCTCCCTCAGTGTAACCGAACAGGTGCCGGAGAGTGGCGACTAGGGGATTTTCATAGTAACTGCATTGCAGTGTTAATGTAAGCCTACTTGTGACAATAATAAATAAATAAATTTGAATGGTTCAGTGTCAAGGTATGCTTGATAACACACCTGTGAATTGCTGTGGCATCGCTTTTATGTTAAATATGTAAACGTAAGTTTATTTCAGAAGCAACTTTATTCTGTTGAAGAAACATAGAAAACATAGAAACCCTACAGTGCAGAAGGAGGCCATTCGGCCCATCGAGTCTGCACCGACCACAATCCCACCCAGGCCCTACCCCCACATATTTATCTGCTAATCCCTCTAACCTACGCATCTCAGGACTCTAAGGGGCAATTTTTAACCTGGCCAATCAACCTAACCTGCACATCTTTGGACTGTGGGAGGAAACCGGAGCACCCGGAGGAAACCCACGCAGACACGAGGAGAATGTGCAAACTCCACAGAGACAGTGACCCGAGCCGGGAATCGAACCCGGGACCCTGGAGCTGTGAAGCAGCAGTGCTAACCACTGTGCTACCGTGCTGCAGAGGAATACTAACTTTAGACAAAGTTCTATAATGTAATATTACTCAAAGTTCTCCTTGTTGCTGCTGTTGAGAGTAAAGGGAATGGTGCTTAAAATGAATAATTGACTGTTTCAGGGATTACTTTCTGATTTAGCTGCACTGTATTCTTTACAGAACCCAATTGAAAATGACAAGAACATGGCAGGATGCAAGAAAATGGTCTCATTGCTGCTGATGATATGTTATTGAAAACTTTAATAATTAAAATCTCCACACCACTGAGCACAAGTTCAGTAGATATAACCCATTATGTTACAAGGCAATGTTTTGTAGTTCAGAAACATATTGCACAAATCAAACTGTCCAGTGTAAGCCTGACAATTTGTAGGTCTAATCTGCTGAAATGTAGTCAGTGATGTTGGTTGCAGTATAACACTTGAAGATGAGACATCTGCAAAAGCACTGTGTGAATTTATAATATGATGGACATTGGAAACCTCCCCACATTTAACTATGGAATTAGCTCGAACTGAATGAAGATTAATTAATCTGCATGTACGTTCACCACTTCAGGACTACCCATGCACCCAATGAATTACTTCTGAAGCAGCATTAGGTCAGGATTTTATGCCCTCCACCTCACCATTGGCAGGAGGGTGGAACCATGAAGTTGGGCAACATGCAAGCAATGCCATTCCTCCCCCAGCCTGACTGCCATCTTAATGCAGCAGGGGAGACATCAAGCAGCCCATTCACCCATGAACCACTAGAGGCCCTTAAGTGGCCAATTAATGGGATTGTATCCACGGAAGAGAGGTTGACACTTGATCACCAGACTGCCGGGTAAAGTTTGGCAAGTCTTGGTGCCAGACTGGGCGACATTGACTTTTTTATGGGTACCCCATTCTCATTGGAGAAGCCCCCTGCCCCCTTAGGTGTGAACCATGTCCGCTCTTGTGTTACCCCTTGTCTTTTCCAGCCATGCCCATACCCAAGGCCTGACAGGGCTCTAGACTCACCTTGCATCTTGCCCCCAATGCTGAACGGCTTCCTCTCGGCCTTGCTGCAGTCCCAGCAGAAGCTACTGCTCCCAGTGCTGCTGCTGGGATTTAATTGATTATAAACCCTCACCCCCCTCCCCCAAAATTGCCCTGCCCCCAGAGTTGGCTGGCAACTGCCAGAGGCGGGACTTCTACTGGGTGAGGAGGGGCCAATATCCCACCTCAAATCAATTAAAGATCATCAACTGTTTGTGGAAAGTTGGCCAAGTAGAGGTGGGCTTGGTCCCGACATTTGAGCAGGGAATCGGAGGCCCTGTCACAGTGTATAGCTCAGCCTTTAATATGTAGGTGAACACCGGAAATTTGAGAGTGGCAAAGCCCCACAAACTTCAGTGCGATAAGTGACAAGTTCATCTGATTTAATTATGTTGATTTTAGATCATTGCCAGGGTTTTACAGTTCTGCTTGTTGTGGAATCAGAGATTCAGGCTCAATGTTTTAAAGGTTATTTATTATTAGTGTCAGAAGTAGGCTTACATTAACACGCTATGAAGTTAGTGTGAAAATCCCCTAGTCGCCGCACTCCGGCGCCTGTTCGGGTACACTGAGGGAGAATTTAGCATGGTCAATGAACCTAACCAGCACGTCTTTCGGACTGTGGGAGGAAACCGGAGCACCTGGAGGAAACCCACGCAGACATGGCAAGAACGTGCAGACTCCGCACAGACAGTGACCCAAGCCAGGAATCGAACCAAGGTCCTTGGTGCTGTGAGGCAGCAGTACTGACCACTGTGCCACCGTGCTGCCCTGGTGAAGCCAAAGGACCTTTAGTTGGTCTGACAAATTTTCCATGCCCTCCACCCTCCCCCCCCATGACAAATCCCCCCATTGGCAGAACCAGAAAATCCTGGCTAATATCTTGAGCAACAGACAGGTACAATGTGTCAATGTCTCCAGTTAAATTTGATATCCATACACATGCACGCACGCACACACACACACACACACACGGCATACATGTTCTGTTCCCTCTGGAACATGGAGTGCATGTTCTAAAGTTTTTGATTGTGATTAAAGTGGGAGAAATTGTTTCTAGTGACGAGATGGTCAGTAACCCGGGGACACTGATTTAATATAATTGGCCTAAGTACTGAAGTGCTGAAGCATAGATGACAAAAGCAAAATGTTGGAATCTGAAACAAAAACAAAAAATGCTCGAAAATCTCAGCAGGTCTGACAGCATCTGTGGGGAGAGAATGAGGCCAAGGTTTCAAGTCCGGATGACCCTTCGTCAGAGCGAATAGATGGATTGTTTTAATTGTGTAGCAAGTCATGATCTGGAATGTATTGTCCAAAAGTGTGATAAAAGCAAATTGAATGGTAACTTTCAAAATGGAATGAGAGAAGCACTCAAAAAGGAAATATTTGCAGGGTTCTGGGGAAAACGCAGGGGAGTCGCACTGTTTTTTTTATTCGTTCATGCGATGTGGGTGTCGCTTGTTAGGCCAGCATTTATTGCTCATCCCTAATTGCCCTTGAGAAGATGGTAGTGAGCCTCCTTCTTCAACTGCGGCAGTCCTTGAGGTGTAGGTACATCCACAGTGCTGTTAGGGAGGGAGTCCCAGGATTTTGACCTAGCGACAGTGAAGGAACGACCAGTGTATTTCCAAGGATGGTGATTGGCTCGGAGGGGAACTTGCAGCATTTCCACTCAGCTGTTGCCCTCGTCCATCCAAAAAGTATTCATTGCGGGATTGGAAGGTGCTGTCAAAGAGGTCTTGGTGAGTTCCATCAGTGCAACAGCGATGAAGGAAATGAATGTTTGTGGATGTGATGCCAATCAAGTGGGCTGCTTTATCCTAGATGGTGTCAAGCATCTTGAGTGCTGTTGGAGCTGCACCCATAGAACCATAGAATTTCTACAATGCAGAAGGAGGCGATTCAGCCCATTGAGTCTGCACCAACTCTCTAACAGAACAGCTTCCAGGTCCAGTCCTATCCCTGTCATCCCACGCATTGATCATGGTCAATCCACCTCACCTGCACATCTTTGGACTGTTGGAGGAAACCCAGGCAGACACAGGGAGAACGTGCAGGCTCCGCACAGACAGTCAGTGAAGGCTGGAATCGAACCCGGGTCTCTAGCGCTGTGAGGCAGCAGTACTAACCACTGTGCTGCCGTGCCACCCAGGCAAGTGGACTGTATTCCAACGCACTTCTGACTTGTGCCTTGTAGCTGGCAGAGAGGCTTTGGGGAGTCAGGTGCTGAGTTACTTGCTACAGGCTTACTAGCCTCTGACTTGCTCTGGTCGCCACAACATTTATACGGTTAGTCTGGTTCAGTTTCTGGTCAATGGTATTCCCCTAAGATGTTGATAGCTCATTGGATAACTCTTTGAAGGAGTCGACACAGGTAAGAAGGTTTGAATAATTCTAAAGGAGTTTCAGAGGAAATAGGACTGTGTGATTCTGAAAATGTAAATCACTAGCATTTTAAGACATGGCGGCACGGTGGCACAGTGGTTCGCGCTGCTGCCTCACAGAGCCAGGGACCCAGGTTCAATTCCAGCCTTGAGTCACTGTTTGTGTGGAGTTTGCACATTCTCCCTGTGTCTGCATGCGTTTCCTTTGGGTGCTCTGGTTTTCTCCCACGCTCCAAAGATGTGCGGGTTAGATGGATTTGCCATGCTAAATTGCCACTTAGGGGCCTATTTTACCATTTCAATTCTAAGTGCTGGGCGGACATGAAACTGGGAGTGTTTCAGATCTGACTTTTAGACCTGTTCTCAGGCGCCCCCATACCCACTGCCTGCAAAAATATCAGCAATTCCGAATCGCATTGCAGAAGCTTGTGGGCGGGGCTTAACGTGCCCGAAATCCTGCAGCTCCAACTGTGCATGCTCAGACAAAAAATGATGGAATGCGGCTCCCCACCTCATTGCTCCTGGGTCAAATAATGCCTCCCCCTGGTCCCCACAGCCACTGCCCCACCCCCACAACATTACTGACCCCCTTATCCCCCCACCCCCTCCACCACCAGACCGATTGCAGCCTCCACCCCATCTTCCCCCCCCGCCCCCCACCGATCTGCAGAGTGGCAGTGGACCCCCCTTCCCCCTCACTGATCACACGCAGAGTGGCAGCAGATCACCCGTTCCCCCTCACTGATCACAGGCAGAGTGGCAGTGGACCCCCCTTCCCCCTCACTGATCACAGGCAGAGTGGCAGTGGACCCCCCTTCCCCCTCACTGATCACAGGCAGAGTGGCAGCGGACACCCCCTTCCTCCTCACTGATCACACGCAGATTGGCAGCGGATCACCCCTTTCCCCCCTCCACCGATCTCAAGCAGAGAGCCGTCGGACGCTCGGCACTTACCTCCTCACTAACTGGAGCGCCCAAATCGGACTTTTGTAGAGCATGTCTGTTTCACGCTGAATCTGGATGGGCGAACGTGGTGGTAAAGGAAGAAATGCTGATAAGGTTGGGCGCTTAGCGCATTAAGTCAATTTAAATGCATGCCCGTTTCAGGTGCAGCCCTGATTGCAGCCACCTTCGGGCCTTGTTGAAGTGGAACCTGCGTGGAGGTGGGCGCAGATCATGCTACTCGCCTCACACCCGACTTTACCAAGTTTTCGCACCCGAAAATAGGCGCAACCTGATGGCAGAATCGGGCCCTTAGTGTCAGGGGGACTAGCAGGGTAAATACATGGGGTTTCAAGGATAGAACTTGGGTGAGATTTTTGTTGATGAAGACTCAATGGACCGAATGGCCTCCTTCTACAGTGTTGGGATTCTTTAATCCAACCACTACAAATCCTATCATAAGAAAGTGAATTGGTCCATTAAGATGAATATAGGATTGTGTAAAATCATTGTTTAAAATAAAAATAGTTAATAATATGCAAAAAGAGCAATGAGATGGAAAACATGGCTACATCTCTTTTCCCAAAGGTAGGGGAGTAGAAAACTAGAGGCCATAAGTTTAAGGTGAGAGGGGAGAGATACAAAAGGGTTCAGAGGGGCAATGTTTTCACACAGAGGGTGGTGAGTGTCTGGAACAAGCTGTCAGAGGTGGTGGTAGAGGCGGGTATAATTTTATCTTTTAAAAAGCATTTAGGCAGTTACATGGGTAAGATGGGTTTTGAGGGATATGGGCTAAACGTGGGCAATTGCAACTAGCTTGATGGTAAAAACTGGGCAGCATGGGCAAGTTGGGCTGAAGGGCCTTTTCCATGCTGTAAACCTCTATGACTCTATAAGCCTCTATCTGCAAACACCGAAGATATGACTGAGATGTTTGGGGACTCATTGTCCAGAGCAAATAAAACTTTATTTGACAGCCGCTGAGGATCCTGTTGTATATTTTATATGTTTAATTTGCCCCAGAGTAACACAGAGATTACACTGCTTTCTCTGCAGCAGATTGAATTTACAAGAGTTTTAAAACATCACTACAATCATAAAATGTCTGCCCCCATTGCATATCCGAGCTGTTGTCTGTTTACTTCTGAGTCAACTCCCAGGCTTAACCAATCAAGCATAGTGAGCATAGATTGGTCACCAGACTCACTTAATCAAACACTGAACAATTGTATTGATCCCATGAAACATTAAAATCAAAATGACCACCCAGAATCTCACACAGTCCTGTATTATGAGCAGGAAGTGGTGTCAGTTGTAAAATGAGGTCAGGAAATTACATCATCGGTGTGATAATGATGTCATGCAAGTGCAGTGGGAAATGGAGGTTTTATTTTAATGCAGCAAGTTGTGGTGGTCTGGAATCGCTGCCTGGAACGATGGTGGAATCAAATTCATTAATAGCTTTCAAAGGGAAAATTGAATATATACTCAAAGGAGTTTGTAGGTTTATGGGTAAAAAACAACAGGGAGTAGGACTAGTTGGCTCATCTATTTCAAAGAACCAGCAAGGACAGAATGAGGCGAGTGGCTTCCTTCAGTGCTGCACCATTCAGTGATTCTTTGATCAAGATTATTTTCCTCATGTTGTCGCTGTGTAATAATCTTTCCGAGGCCAGTCTTCTATCACCAATCACCCTTTTATATACGGTGATATCTGAGTGTCATTCAGTGGCTACAGAGTGCAGATCAGTCCCGAGCCTGTTGGCCTGACTGGAGATAGCTATTTTTCTTTGATTCATTTGTGGGACATGGGGCATCACTGGCTGGCCAGCTTTTATTGCCCATCCCTAGTTGTCCAAGGGCAGTTGAGAGTCAACCACATTGCTGTGGCTCTGGAGTCACATGTAGGCCAGACCATGTAAGGACAGCAGATTTCCTTCCCTAAAGGACATTAGTGAACCAGATGGGTTTTTATGACAAATGTCAATGGTTTCATGGTCATCAGTAGATTCCTAATTTCAGATTTGTTTTTATTGAATTCAAATTTCACCAGCTGCCGTGGTTGGATTCGAATCCAGATACCCAGAACATTTCTGAATTAATGGTTAGTGATAATACCACAAAGCCATCGTCTCCCCCATCTGCTCCTTCCCTGTTGGGTAGGGCGAACCCCAATTTGCCTAGTAGGGGATCTCTATTCAATGAGGCCCATGGGGAGATCTATTGATAATCCCCCGTGGCCATCATAACTCTCTGGTTCTTTCTCCTATCAGATCTCCAGATCAGTGTCCATTGGTTGCCAAACCTTTTGCCACTGGAAGCAATGTCTCCTTAATTGTCCTGTCAAAACCCTACAAGGCTCCAAACTACTCTTTCAAATCTTCCATTATTCTTTTCCTGTAAGGAAAAAAAAACAATCCCAGTTTCTCTAGTTTGGTCCTGCAACCATAGAATCATAGAATCCCTACAGTGCAGAAGGAGGCCATTCGGCCCATTGAGTCTGCACCAACCACAATCCCACCCAGGCAGTATTCCCGTAGCCCCACACATTTACCCTGCTAGTCCCCTGATGCTAGGGGCAATTTAGCATGGCCAATCCATCTAACCCACACGTCTTTGGAGTGTGGGAGGAAACCGGCGCACCCGGAGGAAACCCATGCAGACACGGGGAGGACGTGCAGACTCCACACAGACAGTGAGCCAAGCCGGAACTGAACCTGGGTCTCTGGCACTGTGAGGCAGCAACTGAAGTCCATCATCCCTAATACCATTCCAGTAAAGCTCCTTAGCACCACCCTAAATACCCCTAAATCATTGCCAACATAAACTTTAAGGAATAAGGAAAATATGATGCATGCATGAAAGTTTCATAATATTAACTGTATGACTTCAACATTTGGCAATAACATGAATAACAATTCAGTGACAGAGAGTTGTGAAGCTGTGCAACACAGACAACACAAATCACTGCAAGAGAGCTGAAATTATTTGTATCTGTTATCTGAACTCAATATCACATTACTGCTCTGAAATCACATTATTTTTGAAAAACATATTGAAGTAGGCAGTCTATTTTTCTGACAAGTGTTTGGATAATTGTGGCGGGTATCACTTCATCCAGTGTGAGTCGGCGCAGTTATCCACAAAGCCATTTGTGCTGATTGACATAGGGCGGGATTTTCCAGCCACGCTTGCCGCGAGACTGGAAATTCTCGCCCGAGGTCAACGGAACTTTGCATGGTCCGTGACCCACCAGCTCCGATTCCTGTGATGGATGGGAAAATTCCACTCGTAATCTCCACCAAGTCTGAAGCAGGAATAGGGCTGATGATCTTTTACTCTGGACACACCTATTTTTATCCATTTCAATGGCCAAATTTTAAGAATTTATCCACCAAGAAATTCCTGTTTGGATTTACCAAATCCACGAAGTTAACGTGCCACAGGAAAGGTTATTGCATGGTGTATTAGCCTGGTTAGAGGGATTGGCTAACAAAATTACAGTCTTTGACGCAAAATTCTGGAGCTTCTTCGAGCATATTTCTTAAGCTCTTTACTGGTACACTGTTACAGTAGATTTTCATTCCCTAAGTGGGTAGCTGAACACATGAAGAAACTGCATCAGGAATATGAAGAGGCAACGTCACAGGGGGTGATCTTACCGGCGTGTCACACTGGTCGATCAGTGTGGTGAGCCGGTAAGATCAGGAGAGAGGCAAAAAATTGTGTTTGCTTCTTGTGATGTTACCGTCACTGATTTGCTGGTGAAATTGGCATCACGCCCATGCAAAGTCGATTTCACAATTCATCACCTAATTTAAATATAATTAGTGAGTCCCGGACACTATTGTGATCGAGGCAGTGACTGGGGTGGGAGAAGGGGGTGGGGGGTTGTTGGCACGGATAGGATGGCAATCAGGATGTGGTGATCGGCGATAGCCGGGTTGGCGATCGGGGGCAGGGGGAGGAGGGGGTGGGGGGTGCAATGTCCGGGGTGACAGATGACAGTCGGGATGGGAGGGGTGTGGGCTAATGTCTAGGATGGCGGTCGATGGGGTGGAGGGAGTAGGGGTGGGGGCACAATGTTTGGGGTGACAGATGGCAGTCGGGGGATGTGGGGCAATGTCTGGGGTGGTGGTCGGGGGGGATAGGGTGATATCTGGAGGGGGGTGGGCGAGGCACGTGGGTGGTGACAGGGGAACTCCCAGTATGCCATTTACGCTGTGCGTACACAGTGCACTGGGAGATCAGGGTGCCTGCGCAATGTTGCTCAGCTGCTGGCTTCCCAGCGAGATTAGGCTCCACACCTCCTACTGGCGAGAATCACATTTGGGCATTTTTTTTAACTAAATGCCATATGATTGTGACTAGGTACTCGCCCAAAAAGTTGGCGCGATTCTGTCCGGCACTAATATTTTTTGGGTAAGATGTCAGAGGGAGTGCATAAACTTTCAAACAAACCATCTGGACGTACCAACCGACTCAAAAACAGCTTCTTCCCTCCTGCCATCAGACTTTTGAATGGATCTACCTCGCATTTAGTTGATCTTTCTCTATACCCTAGCTATGACTCTAACACTACATTCTGCACTCTCTCCTTTCCTTCTCTATGAACGGTATGCTTTGTCTGTACAATGCACAAGAAACAATACTTTTCAATGTATACTAATACATGCGACAATAATAGATCAAATCAAATCAAATCAAATACACAACCTTTCAGGAACCACTTGCCTCACATGTGGCAGAATCTGCAGATCGTGCATTGGACTCATCTCAAAATTAATAAACCAGAGAGAAACAAGTCATCCTTGACTCTGAGGAATTGTGTTAGAAGAATGAGAGGATAAACATCCACTTTTACTAATGTAAAAGTGCATAAGTCATAGAAAATCTCAAAGCAAGCTTGGAATTTATTTCCCACTATTTGAAATCACAGGCCTTGGACCAAATCTTGGCTCTATACAAGTAATAACCTTGTAGGCCGATGGCTCGGATTAAACATTTGCTTCCTATTCAGCATGCCAATGGGGTAATGTGTGTGGAGAATGAGTTATTACACAGCACAGTAATAACTGTCACTTGTGGAGATCTGGCCTCAGTGTTATAGGCAACAAGTCAATTAAATTCACAATTATTCCTCAAAGTAATTATGGATAATTGCACTCCAGATAAATTATATAGTGACAAAATGTGCGTTTAGCAAGTTTGAATATGCCAGTCTGCTATTTATTGAGACATTTGCTTTTATTATCTTACCCGAATTGTGCAAGAAGTTTTGTTATTCAGGCAAATCTCATGTTCAGGAGGAAGTCCAGACATTACTGTTAGCTATAAGGCACAGACAAGTATTGAATGTTAGACCATAAGACCATGAGATATAGGAGCAGAGTTAGACCATTCGGCCCATGTTCTCCTGACATTCCTTTCTGATTCCAATATAGGCATTATTGGGTTTAACTGTAAATGCCACCACAAAGGCAAAAGAACATTGTGCGAACAGTCTAGTATCTGTTCAATAATTTCAGCGAAAGTCCAACCTAAGCTACAAAGTGCACAGCGGACAGGCACAGAAGGCAAGAGATGTTGAAAAGAGAAAGGAGATATTAAGATGGCAACTGAAGATTTGGTTGAAGAATGGATCTTGAGCAGGACTTTGAAGGGAAGAGAAAGAAGACCAAGATGTTCAGGGATGAAATTGTTGAACAAAGGCAATAGAAGGTTGTGCTGCCACTGGAAGAAGGAAGGAAGGCAGAACATGATTGGAGCAATGGTGCATTCCTTCAAGGTGGTGGAGGTCCCGGGTTTGGAAGATGCTGTCGAAGGAGCCTTGGTGTTTTTATTGCAGAGCATCTAATTGGTGGCACACATAGCCATCACTGTACATCGGTTGTGGTGGAAGTGAATGCTAAAAGTGGTGAATGGTGTGCCAATCAAGTGAATTGCTTTGCCCCGGATGATGTCAGGCCCCTTGAGTATTGTTGGAGCTTGACTGACCCAGGCAAATGGAGAGTATTCCATCACACTCCTGAGTTGTGCTTTGGAGATGGTGAATAGTCTTTGGGAAGTCAGATGGCGAGTTGCTCGCCACAGGATTCCTAGCCTCTGAGCTGCTCTTGTCGCCACAGTATTTTCTAATCAATGGTAACACCCTCAATGTTGATAGTGAGAGATGCTCTCTTGTTGGAGATGATCATTGCCAGGCACTTGTGTGATGTGAAGGTTGCTTGCAAATTGTTAGCCCAAGCGTGAATGTTGCCCCGATTTGCTGCATATGCACACTTACTGTTCCACTATCTGAAGAGTAGCGAATGGTGCTGAACATCATGAAATCAGTCATGATCATTCCTACTTCTGACATTATGATGGAAGAAAGGTCATTGATACAACAACTGAAGATGGTTGGGCCTAGGACACTATCATAAGGAACAACTGCAATGATATCCTGGAGCTGAGATGAAAGACCTCCAATGGCAACAACCATCTTCCTTTGTGCTACGCATGACTCCGGCCAGTGGAGAATTTACTCCACCTGTATGACTTCAGTTTTACTAGGGCTCCTTCGTACCACACTCAGTCAAATGCTGCCCTGACGTCAAAAGGTAGTCACACTTACCTCTTGACTTCAGCTCTTTCCTCCGTGCTTGTGCCAAGACTACAATAATGTCAGGAGATGAGTAGCCTTGGCAGAATCTAAATTGAGTGCCATTGAGCAGCTTATTGCTGAATAAGTGCCACAAGATTGTATTGTATCCGCCCTGGTGCCACACACCAGTGTCTATCCGGACAGTACTGCATTAAGAAACTCAGGCAGCCTCCATAACAAAGGTCTGATTATTCGACTGGAGGTGGAGTGCAGGGTGATATCGAGATGGACCATAAACTTTTAAAAAGAAATTTGTGTTCCAATTTATTAATTGACAGAAATTAGGCACAATGTTTCACATGTTCACTGTACAAGAATTAATGAAAGCAAATGCTATTAATTTAACAATGTATTTTGCTGTCGAAGGAGCCTTGGTGTTTTTACTGCAGAGCATCTAATTGGTGGCACACGTAGCCGTCACTGTGCATCGGTTATGGTGGAAGTGAATGCTAAAAGTGGTGGATGGTGTGCCAATCAAGTGAGGCGCTTTGCCGTGGATGATGTCAGGCCCCTTGAGTATTGTTGGAGCTTGACTGAGTTATATTATATAAACCCAAAACTCTGGATCACTTCCCTCTTTATATTTTGATTGATCAGGCGGCACAGTGGCACAGTGATTAGCACTGTTGCCTCATAGCTCCAGGGACCTGGGTTTGATTCCTGGCTTGGGTCACTGTCCGTGTGAGTTTGCACATTTTCCCCCTGTTTGCGTGGGTTTTCTCCGGGTGCTCCGGTTTCCTCCCACAGTCCAATTATGTGTGGGTTAGGTTGATTGGCCATGCTAACTTGCCCCTTGGTGTCTCAGCATATGTAGGTTAGAGGGAATAGTGGGGTAAATCTATGGGATTGTGGGTATAGGGCCCAGGTGAGATTGTTGTCAGTGCAGACTCGATGGCCGAATGGCCTCCTTCTGCACTACAGGTTTTCTATGATTCTATGATTCTACCCAACAATTCCAATGTACTTTCCAGGTTCTTGCAGGTTCTTACATTTTTCCTGGGATGAAACTAAGATATGCTACAGCTCTCAGGAATTGACTTTAATTCTCCTATACACCGAGACATGGGATTCCTTGGGGTTCTACCACTAGCATGCAGCCATGCAACCCTCAAATTCTCTTTAAATACTGTCTGATTGTGGACACTCCAACTCAAGCGTGCGCTTCATTGCCTTCTTATTTCATGGTCAAAGCTCCTGGCAGATCTGTCTCTTTCTCTCTCTCTTTGCCTATTTCCCAGCCATTTCAACGCCAGAAGTAAAAACTGCTTCTGACTGTGAGAAACACACAGATAAATGCAATACAAAAGAGTACCCTCCCTGTATCACCTACCACCATGGCTTTGGGGGTATACCTAAGGATGTTTCTAACAGAAATAGAAATTAATTATTTTCAACTTTAAGTTGCTACTCTGATCTGAAAAGTATATGGATAATTCAAGATCTTTCCTTTTTGCTTTTTGCTTTTAAATCTTTCATTGGTCTGCGACCATTAATAATTTTAACCATTTATGAAGACAACTGTGGATGTCTCTTCTTTACCAAGAAACTCAGGAAAAATACCCCACTGTTTATTGTTTTGACACTTCCACCCCCGATCTCTTAGCATAAACATGGACTTCCCTTAGAATGGTAAGTATCTTAAGGATATTTACTGATTTCTCAAACCCAGGTTTGTCCATTTTTCTTACATGTAACACTACATTCTATGACCTAAAAGGCACATTCCTAAAGCATACGAGTCCTGAAGTTAGACATTTTTATAACACCCTCAATCTCTTCAGTCTGTGAAGATTTCTCCTGGCTGCTATTTCTAGCCAAGTCAAAAGCTCATTATGAGAAAGGATTGTTTCTTAATGTTTTTATCAATAACAGGAGATATTTGCAAACGCATTTATAACACTGTTGCATGGACTTACCAGATGAATGCTTAACAGAGAAATTTGTAAAACTGCTCAACTGAAAGGTTCTTGCCATCATTCCTATTCTGATGTTTATCTCAAGATTACCAAATGGTGCACTCGAGGTTAGGAATTTAGAGTCAGTTGCTGATGGGAAAATTACCAGACGCATATTCCTGACACTTTAGAAACATAGAAGCATAAACATAGAAACTAGAAGCAGGGGTAGGCCATTCGGCCCTTTGAGCCTACTCTGCCAATCATCTTGATCATGGTTGATCAGCGAATTCAATATCCTGATCCCTCCCTTCCCCCCATATCCCTTGAACCCTTTAGCTCCAAGAGCTATATCTAATTTCTTCTTGAAATCAGACAACGTTTTAGCCTCAACTATATTTGGTGGTAGTGAATTCCACCTCCGGGTGAAGAAATTTCTCTTCACCTCAGTTCTAAAAGGTCCTTATCCTCAAACTATGACCCCTAGTTCGAGACACCCACTGCCCGCCACTCGGAACATTCTTTCTGAATCTACCCTGTCTAACCCTGTTAGAATTTTATAAGTTTCTATGAGATCCTTTCTCACTCTTCTAAACTCCACTGAATATAATCCTAATCTATGTGTATAAATGAAATAAAAAAGAACGAAAGAAAAATTAAGAAAAAAATGTCAGTGAGCACAAGAATGATGGATTTTTTAAAAGGAAATGAGTCAAATTTAGACCAGTCAGGAATTGGCTTGGACAAACTCTTTAAATTGATCGAGCTTGGATTTCAGATTCACTTCAGTTCTCACCAATATTAATTTTTATACAGCGCTGTTCCGTTAAACATATAATAAAATGATTAATGTTCATTTAACCGTATGGTTTTGGAGTTTGTGCATTTAAATTGTAATCTAATGACCCACTTCCTGAATATGCAAAATCAGCTAATTATTCATCCAAGCAATTCAATTTAACAGCTCATTATTTATGAATCGTTATGGTCTAAACCTTGAACTAATTTTAAACTGTAAAGAAAGGCCCAACTAAAGGGATCCTTGGTTTATAAATAGCAGCATAGATTAGAAAAGACAGGATGTAATGCAAAACCTACTTGACCTTGGGGCCGGCACGATGGCACAGTGGTTAGAGCTGCTGCCTCACAGCGCCAGGGACCTGGGTTCGATTCCCGGATTGGGCCACTGTCTGTGTAGAGTTTGCATGTTCTCCCTGTGTCTGCGTGGATTTCCTCTGGGTGCTCCGGTTTCCTCCCACAGTCTGAAAGAGGTTCTGGTCAGGTGCATCAGCCATGCTAAATTCTCCCTCAGGTGTACACGAACAGGCACCGGAGTGAGGCGACGAGGGGAATTTCACAGTAACTTAATTGCAGTGTCAATGTAAGCTTACTTGTGACACTTAAAAACTTAAAACTTGAGATGAACCTCTGACCACATCTCTGCTCCATTCCTGAGGGGTGTTGACAGGGTGGATGTGGAAAGGATGTTTCCTCTTGTGGGAGAGTCTAAAACTAAGGTTCACTGTTTAAACAAATAAGCCCATTTAAGACGGAGATGAGGAGATTTCTTTTGTCTCAGTGAGTTGTGAGTCTCTGGAAGTCTTTCTCAAAAGGCAGTGGAAGCAGAGTATTTGATTGTTTTTAAGGCAGAGGTAGATAGGTAGTTTCTTGATAAGCAAGGGGGTGAAAGGTATAGGCGGGAATGTTGAGTTGAAGTTGCAGACAGATCAGCCATGATCTTACTGAATGGTGAAATGGGCTCCAGAGGCCGAGTGGCCTTCTCCTGCTCCTAATTCACAATGTTTGTTCTCAAGACCACCTATTTCCACCTCTAACATTGCTTGTCTTCACCAATGCACCAGCTCATTTGTTGTTGAAACTTTCAAACATGCTCTTGTTATTTCTAGATTCACCTATTGCAATAACCATCAATTCTCGACCCTCTTGAACTCAACCAAGCTCTGCTGCCCATATGCTAATCTACACCAAGGGCAGGATATTCTGGTTGTGCTTGCCCCAAGGCTGGAAAATCCCACCCAAAGTCAACAGATCTTTGCATGGTCCATGTCCCACCTGCTACAATGCCTGTGGTGGATCAGTGGATCAGTGTAGGTATACATATATTAATTCCTCGAGTTAAGGAATTTGAGAGATGCAGGCAGTCAAATCTACAGAATGAGCTATCAAATGGTGTAGTTGGCAGCACCCTCAGAAGGAAGGAGGCCAATACATCCAACAGCCCACGAGGCTATTTACATCCAATAGTCTGAGAGGCTAGTTTCCATCCACCAGCTGGACAGGCCAAAATCTTCAGAGAGGTCTGTTCCATCTAACAATAGAGTCGCAGCAGAATGCGGATTTCCTCCTCTACAAGACACAGGTTTGTACCTTCACTGATCCAGCAAAGTATGGTTTCCCAGCCCTGGTCATCTAAGCTGTGTTGTGTGGTAATGATGAGCTGGATTTGACTTACAGAGTTACAAAATTGGATGTTCTTTGGAAAAAGGGGTGTCTTCGTGAGTCCAGGGAATGTGGGTATAATTAGAGAACGAGAGGGACCCTCAGAGAAACAGTGTGTGTTTAATCTTTCATGTACTTAAGGGGGACGGTTTAGCTCCGTTTCATTGGTTCAGAGCAACGTCAACAGCATGGGTTTGATTCCCGTACCAGATAATGTTATCCATGAAGGTCCCACATTCTCAACCATTCCCCTCACCTGAGGTGTGATGATCCTCAGGTTAAATCAACACCTGTCAGTTCTCTCCCCTCAAAGAGAAGAGAACCTATGGTCATCTGGAACTATGATGACTTCAACTTTTACTTACATGTCATGGTGTATTATAGTCTTCTTGTGTAGTTTTCTTCTTCCCTTTTACTTTAATAAATATTCTTTATTAATTGTTTGCATAAAGACTAGACTGTTTTCTCATTGGGTTATGTGTTGCTCCTCACATTAATCCAAACAAATGTACCATCACGAACCAATATTTCAAATTGGGACACTCTTGCCAATAACAACGCCGGGGCTTGTAACAGAAACCCACTTGGAATGAACCTCAGGATGCAAATTGGAGATGCTTTTGGAATTTATACATGACCACCTCTCCTCTTTCTATCCTCAGCTGCACCACATCCATTGGTCTCTGTGAGTGAAGGAGGACGTGGGAGCAGAGTGACAACAGTGTAATCCTTGATGTGACAGCCATGAATCAAAGAATGGTTAAAATACCTCAAGCTCAACTCCATGTTGTTGCGAAGTGGAGGCAGGATGTGGCGCAACAATAAAAGGGAGAGAGAGAAAAACTTAAATTCACCTTTCTCAAATTCCGAACATCACAGCTCATTATACGGTCGAAGTATCCTCGAAGAGCAGTCAATGATGTAACGTAGGAAACATAGCAGCCAATTTGTGTGCAGGCAGCGAGCCCACCAAACAACAATGTGATAACAACAATATCACCTGTGTTTTAGTGATGGTGATTGAGGAGGATAAATATTAGGCAGGACATCAAGGAGAACTCCCCTGCCCTTCTATAAATTAGTGCCATTTATTAGGGCGGGACGGCGGCTCAGTTGTTAACATTGCTGCCTCACAGCGCCGGGGACCCGGGTTCAATTCCGGCCTCGGGTCACTGTCTGTGTGGAGTTTGTACTTTCTCCCCGTGTCTGCATGGGTTTCCTCCGAGTGCTCTGGTTTGCTCCCACAGTCCAAAACATGTGCTGGTTCGCTGGATTGGCCATGCTAAATTCTCTCTTAATGTACCCGACAGAATACGGTGACTCGGGGACTTAATTGCAGCGTTAATGTAAGCCTATTTGTGACATGAATAGTTAAACTTAAACTTAAACAGTCCATAGATGTGCGGGTTAGGTAGATTGGCCACGCTAAATTGACCCTAGTGTCAGGGGGATTAGCCGGGTAAATGTGCGGGGTTACGGGAATAGGGCCTGGGTGGGATTGTAATCGGTACAGACTCAAAGGGTCAAATGGCCTCATAGAAAGAAGAAAGAAACCCTACAGTACAGAAAGAGGCCATTTGGCCCATCGAGTCTGAACCGACCACAATCCCACCCAGGCCCTACCCCCATATCCCTACACATTTTACCCACCAATCCCTCTAATCTACGCATCCCAGGACACTAAAGGGCAATTTTAGCATGGCCAATCAACCTAACCCGCACATCTTTGGACTGTGGGAGGAAACCGGAGCACCCAGAGGAAACCCACGCAGACACGAGGAGAATGTGCAAACTCCACACAGACAGTGACCCAAGCCGGGAATCGAACCCAGGTCCCTGGAGCTGTGAAGCAGCAGTGCTAACCACTGTGCTACCGTGCCGCCTCATCTGTACTGTAGGGATTCTATGATTCTATGGTCCTTTACATCGAATGACACTATGGACAGGATTTCATGGCCTTGCTTGGGTGAGACCAAAAATTCCCGCTCGAGGTCAACGGAGATTTCTGTTGTCAGACCCTCGCTCGCTCCGATTCCGTGACAGGTGAGGTGGTAGAGTTCCAGTCGTTGGGTGTTGGTGTAATGTCAGTTCTCAAAGACGGCCCCTCTGATGATGCAGTGCTCCATCACTGCACTCAACATAAAAATTACTTCATTATAAGTTCCTAAGATATAGGAACAGAATTCGGCCATTTGGCCCATCGAGTCTGCTCTGCCATTCAATCATGGCTGATATGTCCCTCATCCCCATTTTCCTGTCTTCTCCCCATAACCCTTCAACCCATTATCAATTAAAAATCTGTCTAACTCCTCCTTAAATTTACTCACTGTCCCAGCATCCACCACACTTTGGGGTAGCGAATTCCACAGATTCACAACCCTTTGGGAGAAGTAGTTTCTCCTCAATTCTGTTTAAAATTTGCTACCCCTTATCCTAAGACTATGACCTCTCATCCCAGAATGCCCCACAAGAGGAAGCATCTGCTCCACATCTACTTTATCCATACCATATGTGTACCTCAATTTGATCCCCCCTCATTCTTCTAAATTCCAGAGAGTATAGGCCAAAACTGTTCAATCTCTCTTCATACGACAAACCCCTCATCTCTGGAATCAATCTAGTGAACCTCCTCTGAACTGCCTCCAATGCCACAACCTCTTTCCTCAAATAAGGGGACCAAAACTGTGCACAAAACTCCAGCTGCGGCCTCACCAATGCCTTGTATAGTTGTAGCAATACTTCCTTACCTTTTTATTCCATCCCTTTAGATACAAATACCAACATTCCATTCACTTTCTTTATTATCTGCTGTACCTGCACGCTAGTTCTCAGTGAGTCATGAACGAGGACACCCAGATCCCTCTGCACCGGAGCACCCCAAAGTCCCCATATAGATAATAAGTGGCCCTCCCATTTTTTCCGACCAAAGTGCATGACCTCACACTTATCCATGTTAAACTCCATCTGCCACATTAAGGCCCACTTTCCGAACCTATCTATATCCATTTGTAGGGTTCTTATGAAATTACCTGCATTATTACACGGTATTCATTCTTAAACCAGCAGGTAGGTCAAGAGATTAGTTGAGAACAATGATCTGACAGGAAATGTCTACATCTCTATTTCATATGCAGGGATTAGAGACATTTCCAGAAAGTAGTTGAAGCGAAATGTGTTCATTTTCAAGGTTAAAAATAATCTATTGGGAAAGTATTTCTTATTTCAAAGTCAAATTGAAATTGAGAAAAAGAAAATCTTAACAATGGAGTTTCAGAAAGCACAGTTAGAGGAACATGATTAAAGTTCTGGAGAACAGAGCACAAAAGAGAAATGATGAATGTTTTCCTTCGTTTTGACCTCTCGTTAGATGTTTGAAATTACCCTCACAGGCTTTCCCAAGCAATTGTGTCCTGTAACACTTCAGAAACTATTTCTACCTTTGAATTCAGATGCAGCGTCAAACTGCCGACTGAAGCTAGGTGAAAATGAACAATAATTGCTTCATTTTATAGGAATGACTAGTTTTATACGTAGCCTTTTCAGCTGGCCCTCTCTCCTGTGGGAAACTTAAAGTTTTAAAGTTTATTCATTAGTCACAAGTAAGGCTTACATTAATACTGCAATGGAGTTACTGTGAAATTCTCCTAGTCGCCACACCCCGGCACCTGTTTGGGTCAATGCACCTAACCAGCACGCCTTTCAGACTATGGGAGGAAACTGTAAGAAACCCATGCAGACACGGGAAGAACATGCAAACTTCATACAGACAGTGACCCAAGCCGGGAATCGAACCCAGGTCCCTGGCGCTGTGAAGCAGCAGTGCTAACCACTGTACTACTGTGTCTTTAAGCATTTGGAAACATTTTCCACAATAAAAAAATCTTGCACTAATTTACCCCAGTGGTCTGAAAAGTGTGTGACGTCTCAGTAACTATATGACTATGATGTGGAGATGCCGGCATTGGACTGAGGTTAACCTGGTGTTGTGAGACTTCTTCCTGTAACTATATGATCTCCAATCTCCAAGACCTTTCCAGCATGGAAGGTAGCCTTTCGGCTGCTGCACCTAACCAAGGCTGCAATATATTTCCTATTAAAAGTGTTATAAAGCAGGAAGAATTTCATTTACTTATCAGCTTTTATGGCCTTTGGACATCCAAAAGCACCTCACAGACATTGACGTACTTTTGAAATGTAGCCACTGTTACAATGTGGGAAGTGTAGCAACCAATCTGTACATTGCAAAGTCCCACAAATGGCAATGTGATAACGGTCAGATAAGTTAAGGATCAATCCCAGCTAATGTTATTACTGGACATGTCCAATCCCAAGGTAGAACCCAGCTTGATAAATCCTAAAGTTTATTTTTTGTTCACACACGTGGAAGATGGTTACTGAACAGAGTCACAAAAATCAGGTGATGAACATTTAACAAAGGAATAGAACGTTTATTAAAGAAAAGAGTAACATTTTTGCACTACTTCTACACCCCAATTATACCATTAAAGATATATACAGATTTTTAAGGATAACGCAAGTCACAAACTATATCTTATACTCTAATGTTCTCAGTATCTATACACTCCATGTATACATGGAGAGGCATGGTGTCACAGTGGGTAGCACATCAGCCTCACAGCACCAGGGACCTGGGTCCGATTCCGGCCTTGGGTGACCGTCTGTGTGGAGTTTGCACGTTCTCCCCATGTCTGAGTGGGTTTTCTCCGGGTGCTCCGGCTTTCTTCCACACGCAAAAGATATGTGGGTTAGGTAGATTGGCCATGCAAAATTGACCCTTAGGCCAAAATTTTACCGGTATGCTCACCCTGATTCCAGGGAGGACGAGGCTCACAGAACGGCATTCTCCGTTGGCCATGGGTGTGATCTTACGAGCCTCAGGCGGGCGTGCCAGTAAAATTCTGGCCTTAGTTTCCAAAAGATGCATAGGTTAGGTAAATGCGTGGAGTTGCAAGGAGAGGGCGGTTAAGAAGCACTTTGGAGAGTCGGTGCAGATTTGATTGGGGGTGAATGGCCTCCTTCTGCACTAAAGAGATCCTATGATTCTAAACCAATAGGCAAACTGTGGGCAAACACACTACACTCCGAAACCAAGTGACAAATGCCATCCAAAACAACTTCCATGGATTTCTCATCAATTCCCCCCAGATGTTCGTCACACTTTGAGCCACTTGGTTTCATTGGAACTCTGGCTTTCACACGGGAGTTCCCAATTTCTGCTGTCAAAGAACACACTTTGGAATCTTCTCCCAAATGATGTTTTCTCACTGATGACTTCAGCAAGAATCTACCTGCAGGATTTCAGCCTCTCCTGTTGGTATTCCTCTGCCCTGGAGTGCCACCAGAATTCAAACTTCCTTTCCACACAATCTCTCAGATACCCAACTGTGTCAACAGAACACCACTGCTTTATAGGCCCATAGTATGGAGTCACCAACCTTCAGACGTCATTAGATTTCTGGCTTCTTGCAAGTTGACGTTGTCTCAGGTTTGTACCTCGCAACTACGTCTTTTAACTTGGAGCCTTTCTGCTCCTCACTCTCAACCTCGCTGAACATGACCCATTTTCCAGATTCCTGTATCCTGTTCCTTTGTCCAGAAGCTCTTGCTTCTGTCCCTCTCCATGGTTTCTCGGATTTCCTTCTGTAATTTGGTACCTGCTCCTTGCAGCCTCTCCTCATGTCCCTGCTCCAGCAATTTCTGTGAAAATCTCCTTGCTTCAGGATTACCTTGTTCCAGCTAATGGGTGGCATGGTGGCACAATGGTTAGCACTGCTGCCTCACAGCGCCAGGGACCCGGGTTCGATTCTGGCCTCAGGTCACTGTCTGTGTGGAGTTTGCACATTCTCCCTGTGTCTGTGTGGGTTTCCTCCGGGTGCTCCGATTTCCTCCCACAGTCCGAAGAGGTGCAGATTAGGTGGATTGGCCATGCTAAAATTGACCCTAGTTTTGGGGGGATTAGCGGGATAAATATGTGGGGTACGGGGATAGGGTGGGATTATTGTCGATGCAGGCTCGATGGGCCAAATGGCCTCCTTTTGTACTGTAGGATTCTATGATTGTAATCTCAACAGCTTTTGCCGTCTCAGAATGAACTCTTGATTTCTAAGCAGCAGCCCAGTTTTTTCATACTTTGGGCAGGTTTTTCCACGAACCTTGTCTTGTGTTTCGCGGCAGCGGAGGTGGCTCGCCATTGGACAGCAGTGGGATCTTTGGGTCATTGAATGCACCCCCCACAGCGAGGAAAGCCATGGTGGCGGTGCACCGGCCACAGAACTGGGAGATCCTACTGTCATGAAAGGCCGTAAATTTCTGGCCCCATGTTTGTTTTAGACTCGTAACAACCTCGTTAAAATGTAGGCAAAGTTTAAAGTGGAACGAAACTAATTTTACTTTTTGATTTGATTTGATTTGATTTATTATTGTCACATGTATTCGTATATAGTGAAAAGTTTTGTTTCTTGCGCACTATACAGACAAATCATACTCCACATAGAGAAGGAAAGGAGAGAGTGCAGAATGTCTTGTTACAGTCATAGCTAGGGTGCAGAGAAAGATCAACTTAAATGTGGTAGGTCCATTCAAAAGTCTGAAGGCAGCAGAGAAGAAGCTGTTCTTGAGTTGATTGGTACATGACCTCAGACTTTTGTATTTTTTTCCCGGCGGAAGAAGGTGGAAGAGAGAATGTCTGTGGTGCATGTGGTCCTTAATTATGCTGGCTGCTTTGCTGAGGCAGTGGGTAGTGTAGATTGAGTCAATGTAGACAGAGTCAATGGATGGTACGTGTCCACAGCCTTTTACTACAGAAACATAAATGAGCTTAAACATAAAGATGATGTGGAGATGCCAATGTTGGACTGGGGTGGGCACAGTAAGAAGCCTCACAACACTAGGTTAAAGTCCAACAGGTTTTTGGTAGCACGAGCTTTCAGAGTCACTCACCTGATGAAGGGACAGTGCTCCGAAAGCTCGTGCTACTAAATAAAACTGTTGGACTTTAACCTAGTTAAACATAAACCAAGATCTTGCAACGCGATCTTGATCAATTGGGCCAATGGGCTGATGAATGGCAGATGGAGTTTAATTTAGATAAATGCGAGGAGATGCATTTTGGTAGATTGAACCAGGCCAGGACTTACTCAGTTAATGGTAGGGCACTGGGGAGAGTTACAGAACAAAGAGATCTAGGGGTACATGTTCATAGCTCCTTGAAAGTGGAGTCACAGGTGGACAGAGTGGTGAAGAAGGCATTCAGCACGCTTGGTTTCATTGGTCAGAACATTGAATACAGGAGCTCAGACATCTTGTTGAAGTTGTACAAGACATTGATAAGGCCACACTTGGAATACTGTGTACAGTTCTGGTCACCCTATTGTAGAAAGGATATTATTAAACTAGAAAGAGTGCAGAAGAGATTTACTAGGATGCTACCGGGACTTGATGGTTTGAGTTGTATGGAGAGGCTGGATAGACTGTGACCTTTTTCTCTGGAGCATAGAAGGTTGAGGTCTATAGATGTCTATAAAATAATGAGGGGCATAGATCAGCTAGATAGTCATATCTTTTCCCAAAGGCAGGGGAGTCTAAAACTAGAGGGCATAGGTTTAAGGTGAGAGGGGAGAGATTCAAATGTGTCCAGAGGGGCAACTTTTTCACTCAGAGGGTGGTAAGTGTCTGGAACAAGCTGCCAGAGGTAGTAGTAGAGGCAGGTACAATTTTGTCTTTTAAAAAGCATTTAGACAGTTACATGGGTACGATGGGTATAAAGGGATATGGACCAAATGCTGGCAATTGGGACTAGCTTAGGGATTTTAAAAAAAGGGTGACATGGACAAGTTGGGCCGAAGTGCCTATTTCCATGCTGTAAACCTCTATGACTCTATGATAAAGCTATAACGTTTTCACAATACCCATTAAAACAATTATAAATTACTTAGAACTATGGGTGGAATTCTCCCAACCCGGGGCCTAATTCCTGTGATGGGGGCAGGAATGTGGAGTGTTTCCTACTGTGAAGGCTGATGGACAAACACGTCCAATCCTCCAGCCCTGACCTTTTTAATTATGTGACCGAGGAACTTGCACTATATTCCATAGTGAGGTCGGCCTGATGGTCCACAGGCCACTGTCCTATCTGCCTGTCATATTGAAGAACAAAAATAAAGGAGCATTCTGAAGTTGGAAGAACATCTCCAGGACACTGAATCAGGAAGGTCCACTTGTAGATGCTCCGTCCACCCACTGCTGTGGTGTCCCACGTTCCAAAGTTGCCACAATCCTCCATCCTGAACTCTGATGGCAGCCCCAGCCATCGGTCAGGTGAGTCCCGACATCCACAAGCCACGTTGTTTCAAAATCTGTTTAGTACCGGCGTGTTTTCCGAATGGCGCCGCAGGGAATCCGACGTGGGTGGTCAGGCCTTTACCACATTAGCGGGATGCCAGTTTCCAGCAGGTTTCTGATCTGCCATGGTGGGCACTAGTGGAAGATCCCACTGTAAATTCACGCTGGCGTATAACCTCTTTCTGGCCAGCCTGCAAATTCTTCTCCCCCTGCCGCCATGCCATTTAACCCACCAGCAGGGTGGCCTGGGAGAAATCAGGCCCATTTCCTATCACTGGGGGATATCTCCCCTGCTCTCCTTTGTATTTGGGCCATAAGATTATTTGTATCTATACAAGAGAGTATAACGGAGCTTCATGCTTTAATGTCTCTCTCTAAAAGACAGCACATCCAACGGTGTAGCACTCCATCAGTACTACACTAACACTGTCAGCATGGATTTTGGCACTCCAAGTCCTGGAATCGGACATGAATCCATCACCTTCATGGTTCAGAGGCAAGAGTGATAGCATCTGAACCACAGCTGACACCTTGAGGGGAATGGGACAAGACACAGCACTGAGTAGGCATCAGTAATGTACTTTCATTTATTTTAAATATTAATAGCTGGCAATCGTCTCTAAGTGAATCAGTGGGGTTCTGCCGGATAAAATTCCACAGGGCAAACAAAATAACTTTCATTCAGAGCAAGTTTGAACAATTTATGATTAAGCTTGAAAGAAAATGTCTCCACTGTAACATTTTCATGCATTAAATGCAATCAAATTTCCATAGCTATCTATAATTCCTCTGGTAGTTCTATACCAATACATGACCTCTTTCGGCAATAGCCAAGTATTGCAGATTCTGGAAATCCAAAATAAAAACAGAAAAGGCTGAAAATACTTGTCAGGTCAGGCTACACCAATGGAGAGAGAAATAGAGAGAAATTTTCTGTTTGAGATGGCCTTTCATCAGTTTTGAAACATTAACTCTTGATGCCTTAATTTTAAGGTCTCTATCCCTGATTTTGTAATAAGCCCTCAGAGGCAGAAATCCCTTCACCAAAATCCCTTTATTTGCAAGTCTGACCACAGCATACAGAGAACTTTCAGTCAGCAGTCTACACTCAGAGTTCCAGAGGAACTGACACGCCTGGTTAAGTACAAAGCAAGAGGCTCCCTAATTGGCCCATCAATTTGGCTCTTAATCAGAGATCTCATATTCAAACAGGCCAACCTCAATTGCCTGATTAAAGTCAGTACAGTTTTCAAATCCCTTCATGACCCCCCCTTCCCTATCTCTGAAATCTCCTCCAGCCTCATAACCCTCTGAGATTTCTGTGCTTATTTGATTCTGGCCTTGTGACTATCCCTGGTTTTAATTGCTGCCTGAGATCTTAGTAGTCAATGGCCCCAAATTTTAGAATTCCCTCGCTAAACCTCTCCGTTTCTTTCTAAGGATGTTAGTCATGTGACACTAGAAGAATTTTTTAAATTGCAATCATGTTTTTCTAACTTTCTATTTTTAAGAGACTCCTGGATGAGTACATGGGACTTAATAGGATGGAGGGTTATAGGTAGGCCTAAAAGGTAGGGATATGTTTGGCACAATTTGTGGGGCCGAAGGGCCTGTTTTGTGCTGCAGTTTTTCTATGTTTCTATGTTCTCTGCAGTTTGTTAGCAGGTCTTTCTTACTGTTGCCGGGCTGTCTGCTAAAAGTCCTTTTATTGCTGCTACAATGGTTTAAATGCGGCTTTGTTTATTTTTACTCTGGGCCTCAGGTACTTTCTGGGATTTTTTAATGACCCTCCATTTTTAGGGGGAAGAATGTCAGGTGACAGGTGTTCTTTCATTTTCAGTTTTGGGGCTGCTGTTTTAGTTTAAAAGTTGTTTGGACATCAAACTGAAAAGGAGTGTTTCTCGCTCTCTCTCACTGGTATTATAAACTCTGCTGGCTAGCTGGAAGCAAGACTACTTGTCTTCCTGGAGTGATAATTCAGCTGTTAGTGGTTTGCTAGCTAGTAACTAGAGTCTCTCTTTTCCTGGTGTTTTGGGAAGCAGTTCTGACTTCAAGCTTGTCTGTGTGTGTAGCAAGAGGACTGCAACATCCAGCAAGGGACTAATTTCCAGCATTACGTGAGCATTCTTATTTTCTGTGTTAAACCTGTGGCAGGTGGATGTTTATAGGAAAGTTTATTTGAATAGAAAATTTCATATATTTGGCAAGGGTTATACAATATCATGGTTGGTTTTCTCCCCCTTGTTTGTATTTAGTAAAAGTCACTGCTACATGTTAACTATATTCTTAAATAAACTTTGTTTGATAAAAGCTCCCTAATGGGTCAGTTGAATCATTCCTGAAGTATCCTGCTTACCCGAGCCAAATTCAAATTGCAAAACTTATGATCCAGGCGGACTTCATAAAAAACTGGAGTTTCTGACCTGAATTATGACAGTCATCTGACATCATATCCCCTTGCGTGACTTTGGGCCATATTTCAATTTATAATGCTCTTCATTACATCAAAGACACAAATAATAATACAATGCTAACAAATCACTCTGGCCCAGGAATTCCTTTGCAATCTTTAGTTCCTACATGTGGTAAATTCTTCTTAAAAATTAAAAAAATCCTATTTTTCACTTTTCTCTCTCACTTTCCTTAACCTCTCGCTATATCTCTCCATCTCTCTTTCCCTCTATTTATTTATATTTCCCAACCTAACTTTCTTTCCATGTGTTCCTCACTTTATTTCTTAATCCTTAAAAATCCCATCGACAAAGAAAATACAGTGCTAATCCCATCATTGACCCAGATCCAAAATACCCCATTGTGCTAGTCATCCCAGTTTACATTTCCAACAAGTTACAGCTCAAATTATATTTGAGTTGAAGGGAGCATGGAAAAGATCCAATTGATGGAAGCGCCTTGCTTGCACAATCTGACACATGACAACCACTTGATAATGGGTGGTCCCATGGGAATGGGAAGGAAATGTATTTCTGGTCAGAGGTCATGCATCTATTACACCTCGTAAAAAAAGAATCCATTGCTTGAGGATCTATGCAATATTGATGTCAAGGTGAAGCATCTTGCTACTGGCAGTTAGCCAATATTGATGCATGGGAGGCCATCTTCAAGAGCTGATCTTGCATTACTTTGACTTCTTTTCAAAAGCATTACTTGCAACTGAGGCAGTGTCCAATAGCCCTTGACCTGCTGCAGTGCTCCAATAAACCCAATGCAAGCTGAAGGAACAGCACCCAATCTTCCGATTCAGCACATTATAGGCCTTGGGACTTAACATTGGGTTCAACAACTTTAGACTTTGAATTTTCTCCTTCATATATACTATTTTTTTAATATCCCAAATGTATTTTTGTTCCTGTGCAAAAACCCTCCCTCTACTTCCCCTACTGGGCCAAATATGACTCTTCCAGCTATTCCACCCCCTCTTATATATAATGGCATTTTCCCTCTTCATGGTTCTGAAGAATGGTAATGTGGACTCAAGGCGTTAACTCTGTTTTCCCTCCCTATGGATGCTGAGTTTTTCCGGCGTTTGAGAACTCTGGGTCCGTACTCGATTGAGTTCAGAAGGATGAGGGGGGATCTCATTGAAACTTACGGAACACTGAAAGGCCTGGAAAGAGTGGATGTGGGGAAGATGTTTCCATTTCCGGGAGACACCTTCCTACTTCGAGTGAAGGCAAGTGTCCAGGTGAGGGCAGCTGAGCGGCGAAGGTGATTGGCGGTTGCAGGTCATATTTGCATAAGTGCAGTTACTGCGACCAGAAGGTGGTTTGTGGAGGAGCTGCTATGAAGGGACAGTTAAACCCCAAACACTACTTCAGTGTTTCCCTCCCTAGCTCCTCCTCTAACCAAAAAAAAAGTCGGCAGGAGGACCACAAGCAAGGGAGAGGTGAGTTGAGATTATTTTATCCTCTTACCTGTATAAGGGCAATATGGCAGCTAGGGCAGTGGCATACTCTTCTTGTCAGATGTGGGCAATTAGGGAGCAATCTAGTCTCCCTGACAACTTTGTCCGCAGGAAGTGTGTCCAGTTGCAGCTCCTCACAGACCGCATTGTTAGGTTGGAGCAGCAGATGGATGCACTGCGGAGCATACAGGAGGCAGAGAGTGTGATAGACACTAGTTACAGGGGGGTTGTCACACCACAGGTTCAGACAGGTAGATGGGTGGCTGCCAGGAGAAGCAGGCAGGTAGTGCAGGAGTCTCCTGTGCCTATTCCCCTTTCAAACAGGTATATAGTTTTGGATATGTTGAGGGGGATAGCCTGTCAGGGGGAGATACCAGCAGCAGCCAGGCCTGTGACACCACAGCTGGTTCTGTTGTGAGACAGGGTCGGGCAAAGAGCAAGCGAGCAGTAGTAATAGGGGACTCGCTAGTTAGAGGCACAGACAGGCATTTCTGTGGCCGCAATCGAGACTCCAGGATGGTGTGTTGCCTCTCTGGTGCCAGGGTCAAGGACATCTCTGAGCGATTGCAGGACATTCTTAAGGGGGAGGGTGAGCAGCCAGAGGTCATTGTACATATTGGTACCAATAACATAGGTAGGAAAAGAAATGAGGTCCTGAAATGTGAATATAGAGAGTTAGGCAGAAGGCTAACGTGTAGGACCTTGAAGGTAGTAATTTCAGGACTACTACCGGTACCACGTGCTAGTGAGAGTAGGAATAGGAGGATTAGGCAGATGAATGCCTGGCTTGAGAGCTGGTGCAGGGGGCAGGGATTTAGATTTTTCAATCATTGGGATCTTTTCTGGGGAAGGGCTGATCTGTTCAAGAGGGATGGGTTACACCTGAACTGGAGGGGGACTAACATCCTAGCGGGGAGATTTGCTAGAGCCACTCGGAATGGTTTAAACTAGTTTGGCAGGGGGGTGGGATCCAAAACAGTAGGGAGACAGAAGAGAAGTTTGAGGACAGCACAGAAGTTAAGGAGAGCACATTAAATAGTAAAGGCAGTGTCAGTAATCCTAGTACCAGAGAGATCAGGCAAAAGCAAGATAGAGAGCAAGGGAAATCCAGATTAAACTGCATTTATTTCAATGCAAGAGGCCTGACGGGCAAGGCAGATGAACTCAGGGCATGGATGAGTATGTGGGACTGGGATATTATAGCAATGACTGAAACATGGCTAAGGGAGGGACAGGACTGGCAGCTCAATGTTCCAGGGTACAGATGCGATAGGAAAGATAGAACAGGAGGTAAGAGAGGAGGGGGAGTTGCACTTTTCATTAGGGAAAGCATCACGGCCGTACTGAGAGGGGATATATTCGAGGGTTCGACCACTGAGTCTATATGGGTAGAACTGAGAAATAAGAAGGAGGAAATCACTTTGATAGGGTTGTACTATAGGCCCCCAAATAGTCGGCGGGAAATTGAGGAGCAAATATGTAAGGAGATTACAGATGGCTCCAAAAAAAATAGGGTGGTAATAATCGGAGATTTTAACTTTCCCACATTGACTGGGACAGCCATAGTATTAAAGGGTTGGATGGAGAGAAATTTGTTGAGTGTATTCAGGAGGAATTTCTCATTCAGTATGTGGATGGCCCGACTAGAGAGGGGCAAACCTTGACCTCCTCTTGGGAAATAAGGAAGGGCAGGTGACAGAAGTGTTAGTGAGGGATCACTTTGGGATCAGTGACGATAATTCTATTGGTTTTAAGATAGCTATGGCGAATGATAGGTCTGGACCAAAAGTTAAAATTCTAAATTGGGGCAAGGCCAATTTTGATGGTATCAGGCAGGAACTTTCAAAAGTTAATTGGGGGAGTCTGTGGGAAGGCAAAGGAACGTCTGGTAAGTGGCATGCTTTCAAAAGTGTGTTAACCAGTGTTCAGGGTAAATACATTCCTCTTAGAGTGAAGGGCAGGGCTGGCAGAAGTAGGGAACCCTGGATGTCTCGGGATATTGAGGCCCTGGTCAAGAAGAAGAAAGAGGCACATGACATGCACAGGCAGCTGGGATCACGTGAATCCCTTGAAGAGTATAGGGGGTATAGGAGTAGAGTTAAGAGAGAAATCAGGAGAGCAAAAAGGGGACACAAGATTGTTTTGGCAGATAAGGCAAAGGAGAATCCAAAGAGCTTCTACAAATACATAAAGGGCAAAAGAGTAACAAGGGAGAGAGTAGGGCCTCTTAAGGATCAACAAGCTCACCTATGTGCGGATCCACAAGAGATGGGTGAGATCCTAAATGAATATTTCTCATCAGTATTTACTATTGAGAAAAGCATGGATGTTAGGGAACTTGGGGAAATAAATAGTGATGTATTGAGGAGTGTACATATTACAGAGAAGGAGGTACTGGAAGTCATAAAGCACATCAAGGTAGAAAAGTCCTCGGGAACTGATGAAGTGCAACCCAGGACATTGTGGGAGGCTAGGGAGGAAATTGCGGGTCCCCTAGCCGAGATATTTGAATCACCGATAGTCACGGGTGAGGTGCCTGAAGATTGGAGAGTGGCAAATGTTGTGCCTTTGTTTAAAAAGGGCTGCAGGGAAAAGCCTGGGAACTACAGGCCAGTGAGCCTCATAACTATGGTGGGTAAATTGTTGGAAGGTATTTTGAGAGACAGGATCTATAGGCACTTAGAGACGCAAGGACTGATTAGGGACAGTTAGCATGGCTTTGTGAGTAGAAAATCATGTCTCACAAATTGATTTGAGTTTTTTGAAGGGTGTGGTGAACCATAGATGGTTACCACTATGGGTACTTGTACATATGTTACTCTTGTTACTGTTGGGGTTAGGGTTTGGGTGTTCCACCTGTTATTATTGTTTATGAGGTACACTCCGTTCGGCTCCACCTTCTTACAGGAGTATGAAGGTCACTGCTACTTCCTAGTAGCCCTTAGTCTGGGATAGTATTGTTAAGTAGTGTGCTCCAATCTTGTTGTGAATAAAAGCCTTTATTCCCGGGTACGTCCTAGCCTCCCGTGTGAATCAATCACGCATCAATTTTATTCACAACAAAATACCGAAAACTTTGTTCGAGGAAAAAATGGAGCAGATGCTGAAGCCCGATCGGCTAACCTTGGATCCGCATGCCGCTGGGGCGTCGAATACTTTCGACCATTGGTTGAAGTACTTCGAGGATTACATTGAGGCCTCGATAGCAGTCCAGGCCGACGCCGACAGATTGCGAATCCTCCACGCCAGTGTGAGCGACACTGTGTATGCAACAATTCGCGATTCCCAAAATTACAAAGATGCCATCGAATTACTCAAGAAGCTGTACAATAAACAGCCGAATGAAATTCATGCTCGTCACCTATTAGCCACTCGATGGCGGCAGCCCGGCGAAACTACGGGACAGTACCTGCGCGAACTTCAACAGCTAGCCAGAGCCTGCAACTGCAAGGAGGTGTCGGCTGTTCAATACACCAATGATCTTATTCAGGACGCGTTCGTGGCGGGAATCGACTCATCCTATATTCGCCTGCGGCTGCGAGAGCAGGGTAACTTGGACCTGGCTAAGATGGTGGAATTGGCCGACGCAATGGAAACGGCCTCCAGAAGTCTCGAAACCTACCCCACCGACCACGTAGGAACATCGTGGCAAGCACAGCCACTGCCTCAACTGTACTCGGCGGCTCCTCGAAACTGCGCGGTAATGCTCTCAACTTCAGACCTGACGGCTGCGGCAGCTCCTGGAGGCCCACGGTGCTATTTCTGCGGATTGGCGAAGCATCCTCGCAGGAGATGTTCGGCCAGGACGGTGTTTTGCTCCACCTGTGGGAGGAAAGGGCACTATGCAAAAGTGTGCCGAGCAAAGACCCCTTCCAAGCCCAGCAGTGCTGCGTGTGACTCCCCAGGATCCATCTCTTCGCCTCCGGCCTCGTCGATGCCTTCAGCCATGTGCGATCCACAGGTGCCGCCATTTCCTATGATGACGACGCAAGCCACGTGCGACCTGCGGGTGCCGCCGTTTTCAACATCATCGACCACGTGCGATTCGTGCGCGCAGCCATTTTGGTCAACACCGGCCGCAGAAGACCAGCAGGGGTCCTCGTCATCGGCTATCTCAGCTGCCTGCAGTTACACTCAGGATCCAACAGTGGCATCAATCATCCTGGACCAGGCCAAGCCTCACAGACTCGACAAGTCCATGATGGACATAGAGGTAAACGGGCGCCTGGCGCATTGCCTGTTTGACAGCGGGAGCACGGAGAGCTTCATCCATCCGGATACAGTGAAACGGTGCGCTCTCCGTGTGCAAACTGTCAGGCAGACAATCTCCATGGCGTCGAGGTCCCGATCTGTCCTCGTTCTTGGGAGCTGTGTGGTAAACTTAACGGTGCGGGGCACAGTCTACGAGAACTTCAGGCTCCTCGTGTTACCGCACCTTTGCGCTCCGGTACTCCTGGGGCTAGACTTTATGGTCCACCTGAAGAGTGTGACCCTGTGGTACGATTGGCCACTCCCTCCACTTTCAGTGGGAGAACAGCAGCCTCCAAATTGTCCAGCGCGCTCCACATGCGGTCTCTCAACACTCAAAATTACCCTGCCTTCCCCATTCGAAAATCTCGTGCCAGGCTGCAAGCCCATCGCGACTAAGAGCAGGCGTTACAGCGCTGAGGATCGGATCTTTATTCGATCTGAGGTTCAGCGGCTCCTCAGGGAAGGGGTCATTCAACCTAGCACTAGCCCATGGAGAGCACAAGTAGTGGTGGTCAAAACTGGAGACAAGCCCCGGATGGTCATAGACTATAGTCAGACCATTAATAGGTACACGCAGCTGGACGCGTACCCTCTCCCGCGCATATCTGACATGGTCAACCAGATTGCACAGTACCGGGTGTTCTCTACCATCGACTTGAAGTCAGCCTACCACCAGCTCCCCATTCGCCCAGAGGACCGCAAATACACGGCCTTTGAGGCGGATGGCCGTCTCTACCACTTTTTAAGAGTCCCTTTCGCCTTCACTAATGGGGTCTCGGTCTTCCAGCGTGAGATGGACCGAATGGTGGACCAAAACAGGCTACGGGCTACCTTCCCGTACCTGGACAACGTCACTATCTGCGGCCATGACCAGCAGGACCACGACGCCAACTCCAGAAGTTTTTACGCACTGCGATTCTCCTGAACCTGACCTATAACAAGGAGAAGTGCGTATTCAGCAAACACCGCCTAGCAATCCTCGGATACGTGGTGGAAAATGGGGTCATCGGCCCCGATCCCAGACCATATGCGTCCCCTCCTTGAACTTCCCCTACCCACGAGCATCAAAGCACTGAGAAGATGCTTAGGCTTCTTCTCATACTATGCACAGTGGGTCCCCAATTACGCGGACAAAGCCCGTCCGCTCATAAAATCTACCTCTTTTCCCCTGACAGCAGAGGCTCGCCTAGCCTTTGAAGAGATAAAAGCCGACATCGCGAAAGCCACGATGCACGCTGTCGATGAGTCCATCCCCTTTCAGGTGGAGAGTGATGCATCTGATTTCGCCCTGGCCGCCACACTTAACCAGGCGGGCAGGCCCGTTGCCTTTTCCTCTCGCACCCTCCAAGGCCCTGAAATTCGGCACTCCTCTGTGGAGAAAGAGGCTCAGGCCATTGTGGAGGCCGTACGGCATTGGCGCCATTATTTGGCTGGCAAACGGTTTACCCTGCTCACGGACCAGCGGTCCGTGGCCTTCATGTTCAACAACACGTTAAAGGGAAAAATTAAGAATGATAAAATCTTGAGGTGGAGAATCAAACTCTCCACCTACAACTATGATATCATGTACCGTCCGGGGAAGCTCAATGAGCCCTCAGATGCCCTGTCGCATGGAACATGTGCCAGTGTGCAGGAGGATCGGTTACAGGCCCTCCACAATGATCTCTGCCATCCGGGGATCACTCGGTTTTTCCATTTTGTAAAGGCTCGGAATCTGCCCTATTCCATAGAGGATGTCAGGTCGATAACTCGAAGCTGCCAGGTATGTGCAGAGTGCAAGCCGCAATTCTACCGGCCTGACAGGGCACACCTCATTAAGGCCACTCGCCCTTTTGAATGACTGAGTGTCAACTTCAAGGGGCCCCTTCCTTCGACAGATCGGAACGTGTATTTCCTCAACGTGGTTGACGAATACTCCCAATTCCCCTTTGCCATCCCCTGTTCTGACATGTCCTCTGCCACGGTCATCAAAGCCCTGCGGAGTCTTTTTACACTGTTCGGCTACCCCAGTTATATCCACAGTGATAGAGGTTCGTTGTTTATGAGCGACGACTTGAGGCAATACCTGCTCTCTAAAGGAATTGCCTCAAGTAGGACTACGAGTTCTAACCCCAGGGGTAATGGACAGGTCGAGAGAGAGAAAACGCTACAGTCTGGAAGGCTGTTTTACTGGCGCTAAGGTCTAGGGGTCTTCCAGTCTCCCGTTGGCAAGAGGTACTTTCTGATGCGCTCCATTCAATCCGGTCCCTCCTGTGTACGGCAACCAACGCTACCCCACATGAGCGGATGTTTACCTTCCCTAGGAAGTCTTCCTCTGGGACCTCACTGCCGTCTTGGTTGACGCACTCAGGACCTGTCCTCCTGCGGCGGCATGTTAGGGCCCGCAAGTCCGACCCTTTGGTTGAACAGGTCCATCTCCTCCACGCCAACCCTCAATATGCCTATGTGGCATATCCTGAAGGGCGAGAGGACACGGTCTCTATCAGAGATCTGGCGCCTGCAGGGGACCTGGAAACCCCCGCCACTCCCACACCCTTGGTTAGGATTCCTTTGCCCATTCTCTCCCCTCCTGACATGGCGCGGGCAGCATCGGGACCTCAACTTAATCCTCTTACTCCCGTGTACAGCTTGCCTGAGTCCAGGAGATTGTCGCCACCTCGAGGTCCACAGGCGAGTGAGGAACTGGAGGAGTCACTGGACACCACCTCGGAGAGAGGGTCGTCACCACGGTCACCAGAACTGGCACTGGAGCCAGTGCTGCGGAGGTCGCAGAGACGGTGCGGACCCCCGATACGGCTGAACTTGTGAACATGTGGACAGTTCGTATTGTCTCCTTACCCCACCGGCCTTTGTTTTTAAAGGAGGGGTGAATGTGGTGAACCATAGATGGTTACCACTATGGGTACTTGTACATATGTTACTCTTGTTACTGTTGGGGTTAGGGTTGGGGTGTTAGCATTGTTCTGTGGTACACTCCGTTCGGCTCCGCCTTCTTACAGGAGTATAAAGGTCACTGCTACTTCCTAGTAGCCCTTAGTCTGGGATAATATTGTTAAGTAGTGTGTTCCAATCTTGTTGTGAATAAAAGCCTTTATTCCCGGGTACGTCCTAGCCTCCCGTGTGAATCAATCGCGCATCAAAGGGGTAACCAAGAAAGTAGATGAGGGCAGTGCAGTTGATGTTGTCTACATGGACTTTAGCAAGGCCTTTGGCAAGGTACCCCGCATGGTAGGTTGTTGCATAAAGTTAAATCTCACGGGATCCAGGGTGAGGTATCTAAATGGATAAAAAATTGGCTTCTTGACAGAAGCCAGAGGGTGGTTGTAGAGGGTTGTTTTTCAAATTGGAGGCCTGTGACCAGCGGTGTGCCTCAGGGATCAGTGCTGGGTCCACTGTTAATTGTCATTTATATGAATGATTTGGATGAGAATATAGGAAGCATGGTTTGTAAGTTTGCAGATGGCACTAAGATTGGTGGCATAGTGGACAGTGAAGAAAGTTATCTCCAAATTGCAACGGGATCTTGATCAATTGGGCCAGTGGGCTGATGAATGGCAGATGGAGTTTAATTTAGACAAATGCGAGGTGATGCATTTTGGGAGATTGAACCAGGGCAGGACTTACTCAGTTAATGGTAGGGCGTTAGGGAGAATTACAGAACAAAGAGATCTAGGGGTACATGTTCATAGCTCCTTGAAAGTGGAGTCACGGTGGATAGAGTGGTGAAGAAGGCATTCGGCATGCTTGGTTTAATTGGTCAGAACATTGAATACAGGAGTTGCGACATCTTGTTGAGGTTGTACAAGACATTGGTAAGGCCACACTTGGAATACGGTGTACAGTCCGTCACCCGATCATAGAAAGGATATTATTAAACTGGAAAGAGTGCAGAAAAGATTTACTAGGATGCTACCGGGACTTGATGGATTGAGTTATAAGGAGAGGCTGGATAGACTGGGACTTTTTTCTCTGGAGCATAGGAGGCTGAGGGGTGATCTTATAGAGGTCTATAAAATAATGAGGGGCTTAGATCAGCTAGATAGTTAATATCTTTTCCCAAAGGTAGGGGAGTCTAAAACTAGAGGGCATAGGTTTAAGGTGAGAGGGGAGAGATACAAAAGTGTCCAGAGGGGCAATTTTTTCACACAGAGGGTGGTGAGTGTCTGGAACAAGCTGCCAGAGGTAGTAGTAGAGGCGGGTACAATTTTGTCTTTTAAAAAACATTTAGTTTGTTAGATGGGTACGGTGAGTATGGAGGGATATGGGCCAAATGCGGGCAATTGGGATTAGTTTAGGGGTTTTAAAAAAGAAACAATGGCATGGACAAGTTGGGACGAAGGGCCTGTTTCCATGCTGTAAACCTCTATGACTCTATTAGTCGGGGAGACTAAGATCCGAGGGCACTGCCTCAGAGTAAAGGGATGATCCTTTAGAACCGAGATTAGGAGGAATTTCTTCAGGCAGAATATATGGAATTCATTGCCACAGAAGGCTGTGGAGACGAGGTTATTGAGTATCCTGAAGAAGGGGCTCAGAGCCTCGAAAGCTTGTGTGGCTTTTGCTACCAAATAAACCTGTTGGACTTTAACCTGGTGTTGTTAAACTTCTTACTGAGTTTATTTAAGACAGGGATAGATAGGTTGTTGATTGATCGGGAATCAAAGGTTACGAAGAAAATGTGGGAGAATGGGGTTGAGAAACTTTTCATCCATGATTGAATGGCGGAGCAGACTCAATGGGCCGAATGGCCTAATTCTGCTCCTATCTCTTATGGTCCCATCTTATCTTCCTTGCTTTTGTTTCAGATTCCAGCATCTGCAGTATTTTGCTATTCCATTAGCCCTTATTCTTTTCTGAGCAAAACGTGGATCAAATACAAATTCACAAGCGTGAGAGTCGAAGAATCAGAGGTGTAGGTGCAGGTCTGAGATTCTGTTCCCTCGCCCGCACGCCACACAAACCACCACCACACCCCCTCAAAACAAAGAAACAACGAGGATCCACACAGGCAGTGACCCAGGCCGGGAATCAAACCTGGGCCCCTGGCACTGTGAGGCAGCAGTGCTAATCACTGAGCCACCGTGCTGCCCTAGAAAAGGGCTGCTTAATAACAGCACCGGGGGTCCTACACCCATTGTAGGTCCCATTTGCAACACTTTTCTGGGCCGAATTCGCCCAGTTGTATTGCATCGAGATAACGGGTGAGTGAAGGGCCAACTTTGGAGAGTGGCATCTTGTACACAGCTCGCAGTAGGAGGCAGAATTATTGTCGGGGCCAGTGGCCAGGCCCTCATGACACTAACCCAAAAAAAGAACGAGGCCTCTTGCATGTGTAACTGAGTGACCAAATACCTATTTCAGGTCCCTCGCACTAAATTGGTCGATGAAGAGTCAACAAGTTTCCCGATTCTTAAGCACCTGCTGCAGCCTAAGCAGTTACCATGGGCTGAATTATACAGGCCATTCATGGGTATCATAGAATCCTACAGTGCTGAAGGAGGCCATTTGGCCCATCGAGTCTGCACAGACCACAATCCCACTCAGCCCCTATCCCCATAACCCCAGGCATTTACCCAAGCTAGTCCCTCTGACAATAAGGGGCAATTTAGCATGGCCAATCCACACAACCCGCACATCTTTGGAGTGTGGGAGGAAACCGGAGCACCCGGAGGAAACCCATGCAGACACAAGGAGAACGTGCAGACTCTGCAGAGACAGTGACCCAAACTTGGAATCGAACCCAGGTCCCTGGCGCTGTGAGGCAACAGTGCTAACCACTGTGCTACCGTGCCGCCACGGGTAGGAAAGTAGGTACAAGGACACATAGTTTCGGCCCCAGAGTTGTCAGCAGCATGTCCATGGCCCGACTGTCCATTCCTGCCCTATCATGATTTTATAAGCAGCAGAGTAGACATTGGGTGGGTCAGTGTGTCGCACACCCATGGCCCACTTGATACCTTTAAGTGTGCAATTCTTTTCTTCATTCTTTGAGGGATGTGGATGTTTCTGGTAAGGTTAGCATTTATTGCCCATCCCTAATCGCTCTTGAACTGAGTGGCTTGCTTAGCCATTTCAGAGGGTAGTTCAGAGTCAACCACATTGCTGTGGATTTGCAACCCCATGTAGGTCAGACTGGGTCAAGGTGGCATTTTTCCGTCTTTAATGGACATTAGTGAACCAGATGGGTTTTACAACAATCAATGATAGTTTCATGGTCACCATTACTGTAACTAGCTTTCAATTCCAGATTATATTATTTGGATTTAAATTCTACCAGCTGCCAGAATAGGATTTGAACCTGTGCCCCTAGAACATTACAGCTTTGACAAAAGGTCATCTGGATTTGAAACGTCAGCTCTTTTCTTTCCTTACAGATGCTGCCAGACCTGCTGAGATTTTCCAGCATTTTTTCTTTTGGCCTCTAGAACATTAGCCTGGGCTTCTGGATTACTAGTCCAATGACATTACCACTGTGCCCCTAATGCCCAATTTAGGAGCTCAATCTGCCTCCTCACTGATTTAATAGGTGAATGGAGAGAGCCTAGTAGGTTTAACTGTGGGCTGCTGGTCAGTTAAAGTTGGGGAGGGGGGAGAGGGAGGGTGCCTCTTTCCAGCCCACGGTGCCAAATGGAGACCCTTCCCCACATTTTTGCCTTCCAACATCTACACACCTCCCTGCCCTGTCCAACAAGCTCTGCTCCTCTCACTGGAGCCTGTCAGCCTGGCCCCAGTGAAATCCCAGACATAACTGAACATCGATCGGATCCATCATTGAATACCTCCTTGGTCCACTTGTGGCGTGATCAGTGGCCACCTCTTCTGGTGGGTACAGAGTTGCCGGCATCCAATCATAGAATCATAGACTCCCTACAGTGCAGAAACAGGACATTCGGCCCATCGAGTCTGCACCGACCATAATCCCATCCAGGCTCTATTCCTGTAACCCTACTTATTTATCCTACTAATCCCCCTGATACTAGCATCAGTTTAGCATGGCCAATCAATCTAACCCGCACATCTTTGGAGTGCGGGAGGAAACTGGAGGAAATCCATGCAGACACGGGGAGAATGTGGAAACGCCACACATTCTGAGGCCAGAATTGAACCCAGATACCTGGCGCTGTGAGGCAGCAGTGCTAACCACAGTGTCACCGTGCCGCCCTGACTGGTAGTTCTATGAAGTGGGATAGAAGATTTGCCTCATACTAATTAAGGGGCAGTCATATGAGAAGTTAACGCAGGTGAGTGGCTAAGTGGGGATGGTCTTGCCCATGACTTTTATGCTGTGATGTGGGGAGCCGGCCCTCGGAGTGCAATCCAATTCTATGGGTTTTTATATTCATTCGTGGGACATGGACATCGCTGTCTGGCCAGCATTTATTGCCCATCCCTAGTTGCCCTTGAGAAAGTGGTGATGAGCTGCCTTCTTGAATCGCTGCAGTCCATGTTCTGTGGGTTGACCCACAATGCCATTAGAGAGGGAATTCCAGGATTTTGACCCAGCGACTGCGAAGGCATGGCGATATATTTCCAAGTCAGGATGGTGAGTAGCTTGGAGGGGAACTTGCAAGTGGTGGTTTCCCATGTATCTGCTGCCTTGTCCTTCTAGATGGAAGTGGTTGTGGGTTTGGAAGGTGCTGTCTAAGGATCTTTGGTGAATTGCTGCAGTGCATCTTGTAGATAGTACACACTGCTGCTACTGAGCGTAAGTGGAGGAGGGATTGAATGTTTGTAGATGTGGTGCCAATCAAGCGGGCTGCTTTGTCCTGGATGGTGTCAAGCTTCTTGAGTGTTGTTGGAGCTGCACCCAACCAGGCAAGTGGGGAGTATTCCATCCCACTCCTGACTTGTGCCTTGTAGGTGGTGCACAGGGTTTGGGGAATCAGGAGGTGAGTTACTCGCCACAGTATTCCTAGCCTCTGATCTGCTCTTGTAGCCATTGTGTTTATGTGGTGAGTCCAGGTGAGTTTCTGGTCATTGGTAACCCCAAGGATGTTGACAGTGGGGGATTCAGTGATGGTAACACCTTTGAATGTCAAGGGGCGGTGGTTAGAGTGTCTCTTATTGGTGATGGTCGTTGCCTGGCATTTGTGTGGCACGAATGTGACTTGCCACTTGTCAGCCCAAGCCTAGGTATTGTCCAGATCTTGTTGCATTTGAACATGGACTGCTTCAGTATCTGAGGAGTTGCGAATGGTGCTGAACATTGTGCAATCATCGGCGAACATCCCCACTTCTGACCTTATGACGGAGGGAAGGTCATTGATGAAGCAGCTGAAGACTGTTGGGCCGAGAACACTACCCTGAGGGACTCCTGCAGAGATGTCTTGGAGCTGAGATGACTGACCCTCCACAACCACAACCATCTTCCTATGTACCAGGTATGACTCCAACCAGCTGAGAGTTTGCCCCGAGACCCATTAATTCCAGTTTCCTTTGCAAATTCCTCCCCGTCCAGGCCCCCAGCCCTAAGCGATTTCCAGTCTATGTGAGGGAAATTAAAATCTCCCACTACAACAACCCTATTTTTTCTGCACCTGTCCAGAATCTCCTTACATATCCGTTCCTCAACTTCCCGTGGGCTGTTGGGAGGCCTGTAGTATACCCCCAGCATAGTGACTGCGCCCTTCCTGTTTCTGAGCTCCACCCACAGTGACTCGTTACCTGACCTTTCCATATTGTCCACCCTCTGTACCGCTGTAATATGCTCCCTAACCAGCATTGCTACTCCCCCACCTCTCCTCGCCCCTCCTCTGTCTCGCCTAAAACACTTGTACCCCGGAATATTCAGCTGCCAGTCCTGTCCTTCTTTTAACCAAGTCTCTGTCACTGTAACCACATCCAAGTTCCGCGCAAGCATTAAGGCTCTAAGCTCGTCTGTCTTGCCCGTGACGATCCTTGCATTGAAGCAGATGCACTCCAGACCTCCAGGCCCACTGAGGTCATCCTCCCCCAGAATGCTCTTCCTCTTAGATAGCCTTATCTTGGCCCCAACCTCGTCCCCAGCCTCTATGCTTATTGACCTATTGTTCTGAACCCCATCCCCTGCCACATTAGTTTAAACCCACCCGAACCACACTAGCAAAACTCCCAGCTAGGATATTCGTACCCCTCCAGTTTTGGTGCAACCCGTCCTTCCTGTACAGGTGCCATCCTCTCTTGAAGACTTCCCAGTGATCCACGAATTTGAAACCCTCCCTCCTGCACCAGTCCTTTAGCCACGCGTTCAGCTGTGCAGTCTCCCTGTTCCTAGCCTCACTAGCTTGTGGCACTGGGAGTAGTCCAGAGATCACTACCCTAGAGGCCCTGCTTTTTAGCCTACTACCCAACTCCCTGAGTTGCTCTCACAGGACCTCCCTGCTCTTTCTGCCTACGTCATTTGCACCAAATGTGGACAATGACGTCTGTCTGGTTACCCGCCTTTTTTAGGATGCCTCCTACCCGCTCAGAGACATCCAGGAACCCGGCACCAGGGAGGCAGACTACCATCCTGGAGTCTCGTTCACGCCCACAGAACCGCCTGTCTGTGCCTCCAACCATTTCATCCCCCACTACTATTGCTCTCCTGGTTCCCCTCTTTCCCTTCTGATCCACAGAGCCCGATTCCGTGCCAGTGACCTGGTCACCGTGGCTTACCCCTGGAGGGTCATCCCCCCCACAGTATCCAAAATGGTATACTTATTTTGGAGAGGGCCAACCACAGGGGATCCCATCACTGACTGCTCTCTCCCCTCCTCTCTCCCGTCTGACACCCATCCCTTACTGTTAAGGGAGACAACCACCGGGGTACTCTCTGGTATGTGACCTTTACCCTTCCTAACCGTGACCCACGTGCCTTCCTCCCATGGCCCAAACAGAAAGAAACAGTGCAAACTCCTCAGAATTTACTAAATCTCCACTCAGCCTTCTCTGCACTAACGGAAAACAATCTCAACTTCTCTCCAATCACCGCACAGGCCTCACATCTTTGACCCCTGCTACCTTTCTGGCAATTCTCTTCTGCACCTTCATCAAGGTCTTGACAGCCTCTTTTGCCTTGATGAGTTTAATCACTTGAATTATTTTTTTGCAAACTTCGCAATGAGAAGATGCATTTCCCTCACTGCTGAATTAGAAATATACTTGAATAGCTTAATCAACATTTGGACCTGAAGGTGCTCTGAATGTCTTCTCCTGATTACTCGAATGACACCTTGCATACAAATCTCAACTCTTTTGGCCGCATTCTGGCAAGAGAGTCTTGCGGCTGTCGAGCTTAATCATGACAAATGTCACCGTCTTAACTGTTGCAAGATGTGCCATTTGTTGAAGGTGGCTGTACAGAAGCACTTGAAGAGAATTTTGGAGTGCTATACTCAAAGTCCCTGACTAAAACAGTTTGCTAAATTGCATGCACTGGCAGGAGAGTGGGACAGTGCTCCTGCAAACTGCATTTGCTATCTCCAGCTACCACAGTGGCAGCTATTTCTCTGATCATTGGCTCTCAGAGGAACAGCTAACACAAGTGACGAGTAGAAATACATAGCGGGCTCAGAATTTAGAAAGGACAAAAGTATTCCAACAATTTGGATTTGCCATGGTGCCTAGAATCATAGAATCCCTACAGTGCAGAAGGAGGCCATTCAGCCCATTTAGTCTGCACTTACCACAAACCCACCCAGGTTATAGTCATAGAGTCATAGAGGTTTACAGCATGGAAACAGTCCCTTCGGCCCAACTTGTCCATGCCGCCCTTTTTTTTTAAACCCCTAAGCTAATCCCAATTGCCCGCATTTGGCCCATATCCCTCTATACCCATCGTACCCATGTAACTATCTAAATGCTTTTTAGAAGAGAAAATTGTACCTGCCTCTACTACTACCTCTGGCAGCTTGTTCCAGACACTCACCACCCTCTGTGTGAAACAATTGCCTCTCTGGACACTTTTGTATCTCTACCCTCTCACCTTAAACCTATGCCCTCTAGTTTTAGACTCCCCTAGCTTTGGGAAAAGATATTGACTATCTCGCTGATCAGTACCCCTCATTATTTTATAGACTTCTATTTTATTTTATAGGTTCTATTCCCATAACCCCACATATTTACCCTGCTAATCCCCTGACACTAGGATCAATTTAGCTTAGCCAATCAACCTAACCCACACATCTTTGGACCTCTTTCAGAGAAAGAAATTGCTAATAACACTTCATCGAGATGCCATTAAAAAGGAGATTTTACAACCTTAAAGATTGACTCCAGTTGTAGGTTTTAAGGGGGAGAATGAGGTGAAGATAAAAGATCGAGTGAGGTTGCTCCAAAGTGAGGGACCGAGGCTGCCAGAGACACGTCTCCCATGGTCACACAAGGGAAGCCAGGTCAAAGTCATAAAAATGAAGAGTTCCAAGGGGTTATAGGATTGGAGGTGATTACAACAATAAGTTGAATCGTAGAACTCCTACAGTGCAGAAGGAGGACATTCGGCCCATTGATTCTGCACCGATCCACCCAGGCCCTATCTCTGTAACCATACATATTTATACTGCTAATCCCCCTGCCACTAGAGGGCAATTTTAGCATGGCCAATCAACCTAACCCACATTCTTTGGATTATGGGAGGAAACCGGAGCACCCGGAGGAAACCCACGCAGACAGGGGGAGAACGTACAAACTTCACACAGACAGTGACCCAAGGCTGGAATTGAGCCCGTGGTCCCTGGCGCTGTGAGGCAGCAGTGCTAATCACTGTGCCACCGTGCTGCCCAAAATTGAGGACTTGGGGCCCGATTTTACCATTTTCATTCTAAGTGCTGAATCAGGGCGCAATTCAGATCCGACTTGGAAATCTGTTCCCAGGCGCCCCCATACGCACTTAGCTTGATGTTTATATCATCATCATATTGTCATATGGTGAAAAAAGTGCATGTGCAAAGGACTGATGGTCTCTTGCATCCCAGAGAATTTTGATTTGATTTGACTTATTATTGTCACGTGTATTGACAAACAGTGAAAAGTATTGTTTCTTGTGCGCTATACAGACAAAGCATAGAAGGGAATGAGAGAGTGCAGAATGTAGTGTTACTGTCATAACTAGTGTGTAGAGAAAGATCAACTTAGTGCATTTAGTCCATTCTGTACTTGATGCACAAAAGGAGAGGTAGCACGTGATATAATTGGTGATGAAACCTAAATCCTGAATGCGTACCTAAGAATTATCTCCCTTTGGTACCGGCTTTCCTGCAGTACAATTTATTTCAAATATTGATTTAGGACCAGATTAAATTAATATCTTGGAGCAATTTTTAAAAAATGCCACTGGAAAGCTTGGCCCCAAGCAAGTTTACTGATTTACGATTCAGGAAAGGTGGCAGAATCTTTGCCACTTGATCCACATGAACACTTTGGATTTTCTATTCAATGACTCAAGTCACCCTCCGCAAACAACATATCTGACACTGCTTCTGTTCATTTACCCTGTACAGCTGATTGATTTGTCCTGTTCTTTAACAAATCCTGAAGTCGAGACTTGTGAGGATTCTTTATTCAAAAGCAATATGCCTGGTAACCTGCAGTTGTCAAGTCAAACATAATTTGGAGACAAAAAGACCTTTGAGAGTGAGATTAAGATTTGACTTGATCTCCAGAAATAGCAACACCGTGTAGATTTGGATACAACTGCCTTATGTCTCCTTCCTTTTACTTTCATATGGAGGCTTGATTTGTTCCAATGTTGCTTTAATTGTTTTTACCCCACTATTTATTTTTTAGCGTTCTTGCACGAACACATGGGTGGCACGGTGTCACAGTGGTTAGCACTCCTGCCTCACGGCGCCAGGGATCCGGGTTCAATTCGGGTCACTGTCTGTGTGGAGTTTGCACTTTCTCCCCATGTCTGAGTGGGTTTCCTCCAGATGCTCCAGTTTTCTCCCACAGTCCAAAGATGTGTGGGCTAGGTTGATTGGCCATGCTAAATTAATCCTAGTGTTAGAGGAATTAGCAGGGTAAATATGAGGGGTTACAGGAATGGGGCCTGGGTGGGATTGTGGTCGGTGCAGACTCGATGAGCCAAACAGCCTCCTTCTGCACTGTAAGGTTTCTATGATTCTATGCACATGGGTTTACTTGTGCCTTGGTGTTCACTGGCACCAGCCCATAGTGGGAGCCTCGATTGACACTTGTACTGGAGATGGATGGAACTTATAACCAAGAAGTGAATTTTACAGCAAAGGGACTATTGAAAAATTATCTGTACAAACTACCGCAAACAGAACTCATGGTTAAAATGAAACCCAGTTACCTACAGCAACAACAAAGGCAACATTAGACACTGAGCCATATAAAGTGATATTAAAGATGATGCTTTGTCAAAGAGGTAGAATTTAGGGAGCATGTTGAAGGAGGAAAGAGAGGAGGAGAGGGGCAGGGAGGAAATCTCAGAGCTTTGGTCCTTGATAGCTGAAGGTGCGGCTGGAGGGATTAAAATCAGGAAATATCAAGAGGCCAGAATTCCATGATTATAGATATCCTGTAGGGTTGCAGGGCTGGAGAATTGGATGGATGAGGCCATGGAGACATTCAAAAACAATGAAGAAAATGTTAAAATCAAGCAGTGTGCAGTCCAGATGTGGGGAGGTGTTGACCTAATGGTATTATCACTAGATTATTAATCCAGAGATTCAGCTAATGTTCTGGGACCTGGGTTCAAATCCTGCCACGGCAGATGGCGGAATTTGAATTCAATGAAAAAAATCTGAAATTAAGAATTTACTGATGATCATGAGACCATTGTCGATTGTTGGAAAAACCCATCTGGTTCACTTATGACCTTCAGGGAAGGAAATCTACCATCCTTACCTAGTCTGTCCTACATGTGACTCCAGAGCCACACCAATGTGGTTGACTCTCAACTGCCCTCCGAAATGACCTAGCAAGCCATTTAGTTCAAGGGTAACTAGGGATGGACAATAAATGCTGGCCAGCCAGCGACGCCCATGTCCCACGAATGAATTAAAATAAAGAAAATTATCCTACACTAGTTGGGGATAGTGGTGTCAATTTATCCAGCCTATCCATAGTTTGGCTGGGGGTGCAAATATGTTGATACAACAACCAAACAGGCAATCAGAAAAAAACAATAATTGATGAGCCTGGCTAGATTTCTAAATTGTGCTCTCCTGATTTCCTCCACTTGTCTCTTATAACGTTTCAGGTGGCTACAAGGTTTCCTTTCCTTCATCCTTTGGAAATATCCTAGATGGGCGTCAAAGCCAAATCTTAGAAATTGCGGCATTGTTTGCATCCCATTGAAAAACAGGGTTTATCTATTTTCCCCCAATACAGCGGCAAATATTAGTTTATTTTGCAATTCACATTTTAACATGAACAATGACAGCGAAGAGTTTCTGTAAGGGAGGATGAGGATACTGAATTTGATGATCAGCCATGACCATATTGAATAGTAGAGAAGGCTTGAAGGGCCGAGTGGCCTCCTCCTGCTTCTAGTTTCTATGTTTCTATCAGAGATGCACAGTTGATTGTAACAGACTGAAAACCCTGTCAGATTTCCCAACACAAAATAGAAAACCATTATATTTTTAATTTCTATTTCTGGGATATTGGTAACGGTTAGATGATTTCTCTGTGTTGGATGAGAACTCAAATTCCCATGAGTCACTGCAAATTCTACAGGCTCCTAGAAACATAGAAACCAGAAGCAGGAGTAGGCTATTCGGCCCTTCGAGCCTGCTCCGCCATTTATTTTGATCATGGCTGATCATCGAATTCAATATCCTGAACCTGCCATCCCCCCATATCCCTTGATCTCCAAGAGCTATACCTAATTTTAAAGTTTATAAAGTTCATTTATTAGTGTTACAAGTAAGGCTTACATTAACACTGCAATGAAGTTACTGTGAAAATCCCTTAGTCGCCACACTCCAGCACCTGTTCGGTTACACTGAGGGAGAATTTAGCATGGCCAATGCATCTAACCAGCACGTCTTTCAGACTGTGGTAGGAAACCGGAGCACCCAGAGAAAACCCATGCAGACACGGGAAAAAAGTGCAGACTCCGCACAGACAGTGACCCAGCCGGGAATCAAACGCAGGTCCCTGGCGCTGTGAGGCAGCAGTGCTAACCAGTGTGCTACCGTGCCACCCTTAATTTCTTCTTGAAATTACACAAACTACTTTCGCTGGCAGTGAATTCCACACATTCACTACTCTCTGGGTGAAGAAATTTCTCCTTATCTCAGTCCTAAAAGGTTTATCCCTTATCCTCAAACTATGATCCCTGGATCTGGACTCCCTCATCACAGGAAATATTCTTTCTGAATCTACTCTTGTCTAATCCTGTTAGAATTTTATAAGTTCCTTTGAGATGCTGGTCCATTTTTTGATGGAATGGATCCCCTGCAAGCAAACTGCTCTGTGTATTTCTTCAATGGACCTAGACCGGGATGTTGGATTTATGTCACATTATCAGTAAGTCCCACAGCTTGCCTCCTGGACTTGCAGGCTGTCCTGTCTGGAGACAATACACATCTCTTTAACCTGTGCTTAATGCTCCCTCCACCCACATTGTCTTTATCTTTAAGATCTGGCTGGCTGTAGGGATTCGCATTCTAATCAGTATTCTGTAACTTGATTTTTGTGTCTCTGTGCCCTGTTTGAGAGCACATTTCCACTCCACCTGACGAAGGAGCAGCGCTCCAAAAGCTAATGGTGTTTGCTACCAAATAAACCTGTTGGACTTTAACCTGGTGCTGTTAAAACTCTTACTGTATTTCTTCAATGACATGGACATTGCAGGCCTGAATAAGGGAAAAGCATTTCATTACAGCAATGGCTATCACAATTGGCTTTGTCCTGCAACAGAGAAAGAAGTCGCTTGCTGTAAAACACATTGAGAAGGCAGTAATCTCTTCAATGCCTAAGATTGCCTCTTAAACAAGGGGTGATGTGGCTGAAATTAGACCTCATTTTTCAGGGAGAAAGGTTCACGTGCAAGAAGAGGGTCAATTTAGGAGGTAAAGCACCCATGCTCTTACAGTGTTATATTTCACCATATTGGCTTGGGCGCTGCAGGGAAGCTTTTGGAAGGCACTTCATTAAGGCATTAGCCCCATGAATATGCCATTATAGAATCATAAAATCCTACAGTACAGAAGGAGGCCATTCGGCCCATTGGGTCTGCACCGACCACCATCCCACCCAGGCCCAATTCCAATAGCCCCATGCATTTGCCCTAGCTAGTCCCCCGACACTAAGGGGAAATTTAGCATGGCCAATCCATCTAACATGCACATCTTTGAGAGGAAACCAGAGTACACACTATGGGACCTAATGCCTATTTTATGTCCCAAACCACATGTTGATTTCTTCTCGTCTTTGCTTTTGATAATTATCTTCAATCTTAATAAGAAACAGACAGAATAGAGTGGCACAATGGTACAGTAGTAAGCACTGCTGCCTCACTGGTGCTAGGGAGCCAGCTTCAATTCCGGCCTTGGGTGACTTGCGGTGTGGAGTTTGCATGTTCTCCCCATGTCAGCATGAGTTTTCTCCAAGTGCTCCAGTTTCCTCCCAGAGTCCAAAGATGTGCGGGTTAGGTGGATTGGCCATGCTAAATTGCCCCTTAGTGTTCAAACATGTGTAGGTTGGGTGGATTTGCCGTGGTAAATACACAGGGTTATGGGGATAGGGCAGAGGGGAGGACCTGGGTGGGATACCCTTTTGGAGAGTCAGTGCAGACTCGATGAACCAAATGGTCTCTTCTGCACCATAGAGATCCTGTGGATTCTATGAACATGCTGGAAATACTAAGCAGGTTTGCAAGCATCTGATTCCACCACTCTTCAAGGTAATGCAGTCCCAATCATCCTAATGTGGAGATGCTAGTGTTGGACCAGGGTGGACACAATAAGAAGTCTCACAACACCAGGTTAAAGTCCAACAGGTTTATTTGGAATCACAAGCTTTCGGAGCGCTGCTTTCGGTGCACCACTCACCTGAAAAGAAGCAGCACTCGGAAAGCTCATGATTCCAAAAAAACCTGTGAGACATCTAACTATGCCCAATCATCATATTCTATTCTATTCATCATGCTCTATTTTTAAATTGAAATTCTCTATTTTTAAATTGAAATTCTCATCTCCCCTCTGGTTCGCCTGCTAATTATCTTAAATCTTTGTTCTCTGGTTACTGACCCACCAGCTAGTGGCAATAATTCACACCAATTTCTCTTTTTTCTGGTATTTCCTCTATTGAAACTCTTCCTAATTTTGAACATCACTCTTTAATCTCCCCTTAAATATCCAGCTCTAAAGAGAACAATCTCAGTTTCTCCAGTCCCTCCACATAACAGAAGTCCCCCTTCCAATTGATATCCTCTCCACCCTCTCCAAAGCTTGGACATCTTCCCTAAAGTGCAGTTCCAGCTAAAGCTTAACCTGTGCTCCATGAGGGGGTATAGCTCAGCGGTAGAGCTTTTGACTGCAAATCAAGAGGTTCTCCCCATTCAGATCCAAGTGTCCCCTTCCTTGTCTGTTGGTGGCATGGTGGCAGAATGGTTAGCACTGCTGCCTCACAGCGCCAGGGACCTGGATTCGATTCCCGGCTTGAGTTACTATCTGTGTGGAGTCTGCACGTTCTCCCTGTTTTTGCGTGGGTTTCCTCTGGGTGCTCCGGTTTCCTCCCACAGTCTGCAAGACGTGCTGGTTGAGTGCATTAGCCATGCTAAATTTTCCTTCAGTGTACTAGAACAGGTGCCGGAGTGTGGCGACTAGGGGATTTTCACAGTAACTTCATTGCAGTGTAAGCCTACTTGTGACACTAATAAAAGAAAAAAAGATGAAGATTTATTGGTACTATTCATTCAAGCTGTTGGTGTTGTTATCCCAGTGAGGCCGATTTACCACAGTTCTTTCAGCATGTCCATTAGACACAGGCCCCACGGCACTGTTCCAGGATCACGCACTGATTGGAGTGTAATCCTCTTACCAGGCAACTATGTTAACTCCGATAAGAGCCGGCCTCCGGGAACATGCTTCTCAATGGTGAATGTGCTCAAATGTGCTCAAAGGGTGGCACGGTGGTTAGCACTGCTGCCTCACAGATTTGATTCCAGCCTTGGTCGCTGTCTGTCTGCAGTTTGCACTTTTTCCTCGTATCTGTGTGGGTTTCCTTCGAGTGCTCCGGTTTCCTCCCAAAGTCCAAAGATTTATGGGTTTGTTTGATTGGCCATGCTAAATTGAACCTAGTGCCAGAGGGATTGGCAAGGTAAATGTGTGGGATTACGGAAATCATAGAATCCCTACAGTACAGAAAGAGGCCATTCGACCCATCGAGTCTGCACCGACCACAACCCCACCCAGGCCCTACCCCCATATCCCTACATATTTTACCCACTAATCCCTCTAACCTATGCATCTCAGGACACTAAGGGGCAATTTTAGCATGGCCAATCAACCTAACCCGCACATCTTTGGACTGTGGGAGGAAACCGGAGCACCCAGAGGAAACCCACGCAGACACGAGCAGAATGTGCAAACTCCACACAGACAGTGGCCCAAGCCGGGAATCGAACCCAGGTCCCTGGAGCTGTGAAGCAGCAGTGCTAACCACTGAGGGAAATAGGACCTGAATGGGATTGTGGTTGGTGCAGCCGCAATGGGCCGAATGGCCTCCTTCTGTACTGTAGGGATTCAATGAGTGTTTGCCTGCTCACCATCCCTTAAGAGGGTTCATTTCAACCAACTCAAAATTTTTGCATGTGAGAACTATTGGCTGATTTGATTGAACCCAATCACTATAACGTGGTTTGGTCGCAACACTGATCAAACTTCATTTCAGACCATTTCAAACTAAAATACTGCTGATTTCTTACAGGATTTTCTAACTCTGCACTTCATTTTTATTTAAGTATAATAGTGGGAGACTGGGAGAAAGAGTTTTCAGTGTAACACTGGGTCAGAGCAATTTACTGCGGATGCCGGAATCTGAGCACCCCCGCCACTCTTTCTCCTTTTTTTTATCCCCCTTTTCTTACCTTTCACTTCCCCTTTCCTCCTTTTTCACAATTTTACCTCTCTCCCACCCATCTCCCCTCTTCCACCCACATCTTCATCTGTCACATCTTACCCTCTGATTTTATCTTCTCTGCCATTTGTCCATTCACACCTTCTATTCTCTCAATGGGCTGCCATGAGCAGCCTTTCCCCTGGGTTTTGTGGCTATGACTCATCTTTCAATCCCTCACCCTGCAGTATAAATATCTCCCACTTTCTACGCCTTTTAATTTTGACAAAGGGTCATCTGGACTCAAAACGCCAGCTCTTTTCTCTCCTTACAGGTGTTGCCAGGCCTGCAGAGATTTTCCAGCATTTTCTCTTTTGGTTCCAGTGTAACACTGTTTGCTTGCAAGACTGACACCCTGAGCCCAGCTACACCATTACACAGGCAGACTGGTGAGGTAGGGCTGTTACATTGTCGGGAAGCGTGGAGTGGCCCATTTTGCAGAAGAATTGGGCGAGGCAAAATCAGGGGTGCAGGATTAGAGAGACCCAGGGGTTCACATCCAGACATCTTTATAATGGCAGCGCAGCATGTTCTTAGAAAAGCACCTTGGACTCTCAGTTTTAGAAATGAAGGCATTGAGTACAAAAGTCAGAAGGTAATGGTAAGTATTTATGAATCACATGTTAGCCTTCAATTAGAGTATGGTGTCCAATTCTGGCGACTGCGCTTCAGAAAGGATATCAAAACCTTGGAGAAGGAACAATACCAGGGATGAGGGTATTCAATTATATGGAGAGACTAGAGAAATCAAGAAGGGAGATTTTAATAGGGATGTTGAAAGTAATGAAGAGAGAAACTGTTCCTGCTCGCTGAAGGGGCAGTAAGAGGGCACAGAGATAATGGTCAACAAAGCCAGTTATTTTATTTATATTATTTTAAGCCAGTTATTTTGCTTTTTGCACAGTGCGTTGTTAAGATCTGGATATGCACTGCTTGAAAAGGTGGTGGAAGCAAGTTCAACAGCATGATTCTATGGTTAGCCCTGAACTGAATACCAAGTGAAACCCAGCCTTCAAATGCTGTGCTGAGGTAGAGTGCGATTCATCAGCCGCAGAACATGGCTGAGTTGGGCAAAATGCCCAATTGGGTGGTAATGATAGTGACCTTCTGATTCCCCCACCGGGATAATCTAGGTTTTGCTGCTCTTTAATGATCAATGAACCAAAGTCCTTTAAAGACAATCTTTGATGAGATGAGCCTCCAGTGCTCTTTCTTGAAGCCAGCACAATTTACTTTGAGCGAGCTTCTTTTTAACCTCGACCTTTTCTCCAGTCTCATTAAGGTTCAATTGCCATATATCAGAGTCTTTCAAGACAAACTTTTTTTTTCATGTGTCCATTCATTATTAACTTAAGTTACTGGGATAGTGAATAGGAAGCATTGGAGTGCAAAGCATTATCCTCACCAAGGGTTATTCCAAACAAGGGTTAAACCCAATAATAAAATTGAAGTCAGTTATTAGTATGACGTTGATTTGGCTGAGAAATAGACTACGATGGGTTTGCTATTATGTGTTAAACCGAATGGAAATTAACATTGTAAACGATGTATAATAGAAATCATAGAAACCCTACAGTACAGAAAGAGGCCATTCGGCCCATCGAGTCTGCACCGACCACAATCTCATCCAGGCCCTACCCCCATATCCCTACACATTTTACCCGCTAATCTACGCATCCCAGGACACTAAGGGGCAATTTTTAGCATGGCCAATCAACCTAACCCGCACATCTTTGGACTGTGGGAGGACACCGGAGCACCCGGAGGAAACCCACGCAAACACTAGGAGAATGTGAAAACTCCACACAGACAGTGACCCAAGCCGGGAATCGAACCCAGGTCCCTGGAGCTGTGAAGCAGCAGTGCTAACCACTGTGCTACCGTGCCGCCCCGATAGGTGTCTGATCCAATATCAATCATTTCATACAGTCACCCAAAGTCTAAATTGCCCCAAGTTCAGCTTTCTTTTAATTGCATACTGAGGTAGAATAGTAATTCCCATGTCCAATACTTTCATTTTGTCCAGATTTCTTTATGTTCTACCTCTACATCTTTGCTATTCTTGCATTGGGAGATGAAGGTAGGCCACAGCTAGAGTATTGTGCGCAGTTCTGGAATCCACATTATAGGAGGGATGTGGTAGCACTGGAAAGGGCGCAGAGGAGATTTACCAAAATGTTGCCTGGGCTGGAGAGTTTGAGCTAAGAAGAAAGATTGGAGAGACTGGGTTTTTTTTCCTTGGAGCAGAGGAACATGAAGGGAGATATGACTGAAAAGGGCAAAATACTGTGGATGCTGGAATCTGAAACAGAAACAGAAAGTGCTGGAAAATTTCACAGGATTAACAGTATCTATGGAGAGAGAATAGAGCCAACGTTTCAGTCAGGATGACCCTTTGTCAGAGCTAGTGAAACATGATCCTGTCTCGAAACATTAGCTCTATTCTCTCTGCACATTTGGGGATATGATTGAGATGTATAAAATTATGAGGTGCATAGATAGAGTGGATAGGAAGAAACATTTCCCTTGGTGGTGAGATCAATGACTATGGGGAATAGATTTAAGGTAAGGGACAGGAGATTTGGAGGGGATGTGAGGAGAGACGGTTTCACCCAGTGGGAAGTGGGAGTCTGGAAATCATTGCCTGAAAGGGCGGTGAAGGCAGAGACCCTTATTACATTTAGTGAGTATTTAGATGTACACTCGCGATGCCAAGGCACACAACGTTATGGGTCAAATGCTGAAAAATGGGATTAGAATAATTAGGAGGTTGTTTTTGACCAGCACAGACATGATGGGCCAAAGGGCCTTTTCTGTGCTGTAAACCTTTATGATGCAGAATTCCATTCATTATTGTCAGGCAAGATGACATGGGACTTCCAAAAAGTTTTAAGTTTAGGTTTATTTATTAATGTCACAGGTAGGTTTATATTAACCCTGAAATGTGAAAATCCCCCAGTCGCCACACTCTGGCGCCTGTCCGGGTACACTGAGGGAGAATTTAGCATGGCCAATGCACCTAACCAGCACATCTTTCAGACTGTGGGAGGAAACCGGAGCACCCGGAGGAAACCCACAGGGAAAACATACAGACTCTGCACAGACAACGACCCAATCTGGGAATTGAACCCGTGTCCCTGCTGCTGTGAGGCAGCAGTACTAACCACTGTGCTAACCACTGTTGTGGAACAGCATAAAATTGTAGGATAAGATGGTATCAGGATCTGATCATCACGAGAGCTCCATTTTTCCGCCTTTGATATCCCTTCGCACACAGGTTCAAATAAGATTTATCGATCTCAACCATGAAGATTTCAGTTGACACAGCATTGTCAGCCTTTTGGGAGAGCAAGTTCAAGATTGCCCCACCCTCTGTGTGAATAAGAATGCTTCCTGATTTTGTCCCATGTTCTGGATTCCTCCACCCAAAAAAAACAGTTTCTCTGTATTAAATCTATGTAACTCCTTAAACATTTTAAACTCCTCACTGTTCCAAACTTAAGTGCAAAAAGGCTTAAGTCAACATTATCCTCATAATTTAACCGGTTAAAGCCTGGTGAATCTGTACTGTACCTCTTACAATGGAGAGTTACAAAAGAAATTTCTCCCCTCTAAAGATATAAACATGGTTCTTCCAAATTGGGATTAAGTGTCCAAGCCAATGGGATACCTGGAGGTTTTTCCGCTGGCATTAGTACCATGTAACAGGAGGAATTCTACCACTTGATAGATGCTAATTTATTGTTAATGAACAAACCGTCAGCCAGCCCCACTGTTCCAAGACGGGCAACCATTTTTAAATGACGACCCAATGGAGAGAGCATCCCAAACAAGAAAAACATAAATGCTGGCCCCCCACAATGACCAGGGGAGAACTATCATCTCTCACCAAAGAGGGGCATCTTCCCCCCCCCACCCATAAATAACGGATGACCGTCCAACACTAGCTCTTTGAAGTGATTTGCATAGACTGTCAATCAGGATTAGACTCTGTCTAATTGCAGTCGGGATCAATGGGGTACTTGCGGTGCATTCAACTGTGAAGGGTAATCAAAATAAACACAGGTGGCTGGAAGATGGTAGAAATCCATTGATCTGATAGCTGAATCTTTTATGAGGTGCCTCAATTGAATGTATTACAGATCAAAAGCTTCAAGTGCAATGGAGAAGGTTTCACTGATTTCAGCTTGTTGGGAACCTCAACAACTTCAAATCAAAGCCGTGTGCAGATATTGGGGCTGAGTGCACAGCTGTGCAGACTGGAAACTCCCCTTCCTCCCAGGTGAAACTGACATCTCTTCTTTGGCAGAGAACTTCAAAGGAGTCTGCACACACCTACAGCTTCTGACAGGGAGAAAGGAAAATCTCTGTGGCAGAATGGAGTGCTGCAAAGATTTAAAGTCCTGCCAGGTGACCGGGGGGGCATGGAGATTAAAGTTACCTGCCATCTGGTTACCTGGGTGGCACGGTGGCACAGTGGTTAGCACTGCTGCCTCACAGAGCCAGGACCGGGTTCAATTCCCAACTTGGGTGACTGTCTGTGTGGAGTTTGCACATTCTCCCCGTGTCTGCATGGATTTCTTCCGGGTGCTCCGGTTTCTTCCCACAGTCCAAAGATGTGTGAGTTAGGTGGTTTGGCCATGTTCAATTGGCCCTTAGTGTCAGGAGGATTAGCTAGGGTGAATGAATGAGGTTGTGGGGATAGGGCCTGGGTGGGATTCAATGGATCAAATGGCCTCCTTCTGCACTGTAGGAGACTATGATTCTATGATTCTATTTCAGAATTTTCACATCTGTCAGGCAGCAATGCAGAAATTGATCACAGGGCTGCTTGAAATCACCACAAGAAGTTTAACAACACCAGGTTAAAGTCCAACAGGTTTATTTGGTAGCAAAAGCCACACAGGCTTTCGGAGCCCCAAGCCCCTTCTTCAGGGGAGCCCTCACCTGAAGAAGGAGCTTGGGGCTCCGAAAGCTTGTGTGGCTTTTGCTACCAAATAAACCTGTTGGACTTCAACCTGGTGTTCTTAAACTTCTCACTGTGTTTACCCCAGTCCAATGCCGGCATCTCCACATCATGAACTCACCAAGCCAGGAGTGATGTTCAGGTCTGCCAGGGCTAGAAGGGGGGGGTCTTGCCCCGACACCCCAATCCCGATGGTGAGGGGCGACGTCAACACTTTATCCCCAGCCCGAGCCCAACCAACCCACAGGACCCCTGATGGATCCATCCTTTTGCAGCCTGGCAGCAGCAGAGGGGCAAATGGCAACCGGACCTTCTTCCTTGATCCCCCTCAGGGCCCAAGGTGCCAGGCTAGGGTGTCAGTGCCAGGGTGATGGGGAACAGTGCATTGTTGGCACTGCCAAGGTATGTGAGCTGAAGGGAGGCAGCGTGATTTTGATTTGATTTGATTTATTATTGTCACATGTATTGGTATACGGTGAAAAGTATTGTTTCTTGCGCACTATACAGACAATGCATACTGTTCATAGAGAAGAAAGGAGAGAGTTCAGAATGTAGTGTTACATTCATAGCTAGGGTATGCGAGGTAAGTCCATTCAAAAGTCTGATGGCAGCAGGGAAGAAGCTGTTCTTGAGTCAGTTGGTACGTGTCCTTAGACTTTTGCATCTTTTTCCTGATGGAAGACGGTGGAAGAGAGAATGTCTGGGGTGCATGGGGTCCTTAATTATGCTGGCTGCTTTTCCCAGGCAGCGGGAAGTGTAGACAGAGTCAATGGATTGGAAGCTGGTTTGAGAAATGGACTGGGATTCGTTCACAATCCTTTGTAGTTTCTTGCAGTCTTGCACAGAGCAGGAGCCATACCAAGCTGTGATACGACTAGAAAGAATGCTTTCTATGGTGCTTCTTTAAAAGTTGGTGAGAGTCGTAGCCGACATGCCAAATTTTCTTAGTCTTCTGAGAAAGTAGAGACATTGGTGGGCTTTCTTAACTATAGTGTCGGCTTGGGGGGACCAGGACAGGTTGTTGGTGATCTGGACACCTAAAGTGGGAGGTCTGTGGGGGAGGGGACTTGAGTGGTGGGGGGGTCAGGGCGGATTAACGTCATGTCTGTGTAGCAGAGGGTGGGGGGGGGGGGGGGGTGTGTCTCTCATTGCTGAGGGGTTGGAGGTGCTTCCATGACCCTCGGGGTCCAACACGCCAGATCCTCGCTAGTGAGAACCTGTACGAAAGCCCTCCCGCTGCAGCTCCTGCTGGGCCTATTTGACTCGGGCTGCAAGCCCGCTAATTATATTTAACTTTGTGGATCGTGGGCGGGAAGTCAATCAGGGCCAACAGCGTGGCCTGGGAGGGTCGCAGCGGGTTTGGCACCCAGCACAAAACACACTTTTCCACCAACAATGTGTCATTGTTATTCACGATCGAGGCTAGCAGGCCTGGAGAATCCCCTCCCCCTGTGATAGGACAAAGTCGATGAGTAAATAACAATGCTAGCTTATAAGTATAATAGATGAATAGGTCAGTTCAGAACAGCATTGAGAAAATGAACATTAATTGGCCTCCAGATGTCCTAACTCAACTTACATTGGTGAAACTCTGGTAATAATTGGTCAACAGTAAGCCTTGTGCACTCACCACGTGTGAAACCTCCTAATTTTTGAATGTGGGAGGTGGAGCAGAAAGAAAAGTAATTAATTCACATTTGTTAAGGTGACCAGGGTCACATTTCTGCTAAAAGATATATTATGTGTGGCACGGTGGCAGATTGGTTAGCACTGCTGCCTCACAGCGCCAGGGACCCGGGTTCAATTCCGGCTTCAGGTCACTGACTATGTGGAGTTTGTATGTTCTCCCCGTGTCTGAGTGGGTTTCCTCCGATTTCCTCCCACAGTCCAAAGATGTGCAGGTTAGGTTGAGTGGCCGTGCTAAATTGACCCAATTGTCAGGGGGATTAGCAGGGTAAATCTGTGGGGTTACAGGAATAGGGCCTTGATGGAATTGTGGTTGATGCAGACTCGATCATCTGAATGGCCTCCTTCTGCACTGCTGGGATTCTATGACGATGATGTGCATGGACTGCACAACATAGTTACATGATATAATCCATTACAATCTACCTGTGAATCTTGGTTAATGTTCTTCAAAATGTTCAGGTAAATGAAGCAATTGATGGATAAGAATGCCAAATCCAAGTATATAGCCTCATACTTGTGCGAGTTGTTGGTCATATTTACTATGTTACAAGGTAATTACAGGTACAAATGGCCATTCATTCAATCAACCTTAATTGACCTGGGCTTTTATCTAGATCTTCAGCAGTCTTGGGACATTACGTGACTCCGTGTGGGTGATGAGTGTTTGTGCAGCTTAACACATCACTCATAATATGGGACAAACTTGACTGACCAGTTGGTAGTTGTAATTTTCACACATTAATGCCCTTGTCCATTGTGGCATCCAATTAAATGGTTCCAAAGGTCTTTGCCTCCATTACTTTGTCTGAGCATCTGTAACACACTTTGCATATTCTTTGGGTTCAATTTTACCATGCATCACCGTGTCTACTGGGGTAGTAGTGGCTTCGTTAACGAGCCAGTAATTTTACAGTGAAATTATACTCATCTTTGCAGCTGGCACATTTCAAGAGAGGGTTTCACTGTGCACCCAAAACCTTGCAGAATTGTCTAAAGATATTTATCCAACTTTCAAACCCTTCGAACCTGTGACCTCTACCACTTAGAAGGACAAGAGCAGCAGATGTATGGGAACACTACCATCTCCAAGTTCCCCCTCCAAGACACGCACAACTCTGACTTGGAACTATATCGTGGCTCCTTCACTGTCTCTAGGTCAAAACCCTGCAACTACCTCACTAACAGCATTGTGGGTGCACCTACATCAAACGGATTTAGCGGTTCAAAAATACAGCTCATCATCACCTTCTCAGAGAAATTAGGGATGGTCAATAAATGCTGGCTTAGTCAATGATGGCCACATCGCATGAGAGAATAAATCAAAATTGGGACTTGATGTCACAACATCCTGAGTGTCCACTTGCAATTCAATGACATTATAAAGCAGGATCTAATTAACATAATACTTATTTCTATCTTGCAGTTAACCTTATTTAACATTGCACAGAGAAGTCAAATATGCAGGAACGGAATCATACATTTGCAGGAAGAGGCCATTTGGCCCTTCATATCTTTGAAGGACCTGACCAGTTAGTTCCATTCCCCTGTTCTTTCCTCACGGTGCTGCATTTCTTTCCTTTTCAACTATTTATCAAACCCCATTTTGAAAGTTATTATTGAAATCGTCATCTTTTAAGCCAATGCATTCCAGATCACAAGTTAAGAGCTCAAATTTGTAAAGTCACTTCTCCTCAACTCCCCTGTTTTGCCAGTTTTAAAATTCTGTGTCCTTTGGTTACAGACCCTCCTGCTAATGTGAACTGAATCCCCTTAAATACATTGATTGACATAGAATTTACAGCACACAGACAAACCATTTGACCCAGCTTGTCTATGCAACCCTACTTCATCTTGCCCAGTTAATATATCCTTCTGTTCCTTTCTCCTTCACTTCTTTACCTTTCCATTAAATGCCTCTATTAAAACCTTTCATAATTTGAAGCACCTCTCTTAAATCTTGTCTCAAAACGTCCCTGATCTGAGGTGTTCAATGTCTTCTGTAATTAATAGCAGTTTCCACAATCTACTTATGGGGATTAATGTTCCAGTGGTTATGGATCAGGCATTTGCTCGTCATTTTGGGTGGAATCTTATGGCTGTTCATGCCGGCGGGATTGTTTGGTCCTTTTGCAGTGAATGGAGATTTGGCTGGGCGCCAAATTCACCATCCTTGCTTGCAGCGATAGTGGGCTGTGAATGGCCGGCAAGATCGCGCTCTTTGACTCACTGTTCCTTCTCATTGACTTCAATTTTTATTCTTCCAGAGGCTGTGGATGACTCTGGTTAGGCCAATGTTTAATGTCTGTCTTTAATTGCCTTTGAGATGATGGTCCCAAGTCACCTTCTTGAACCGCCCATATAACATAGGTACACCTACAGTGCCATAAGGGAGGAAGGTCGAGTTAATAGTTAGGAGAATCAAGCAGGGCATAGAATTGACATTCAGTCTGAAAATCCAATTTTGCACGCTCGTGGCAAAGTTGAAAATTCTTCACACATCATGTAACATCCCGCTATGGTAACAGTAATAAGTCTTCAGAGGCAGAAGTCCCTTCACCATAATCCCTTTATTTATAATTCTAACAGCAGTACACAGCGTGCAATCAGTCAGCAATCTAGCTTCAGGAGTGTCAGAGGAACTAACATTCCTGGTTAAATACAAGGGAAAGACTCCCTGATTGGCCCATCAATTGACTCCTTAATCAGGGAGTTCATATTCCAATAAGCCAACCTCAATGGCCTGATTGAAGTCATTGCAGCAACAACACTGGAAAAATCCAGTCATGATATCTCCTCCACTGGATAATCTTTGCTTTTTGTTTTGCCCTTTAAGTTGGATTGAATTGATAATATGCATTTCAGGCCATTAATCATACTGGCTGCACAGTTAACTGGCTTCAATTATGTACTTCCCCTCTTTTAACCTATTATATAAACACTTCATAAGTTCTCATATCACAGCCCAATTATCTCGGACTATTTGACTCATTCAGAACTAACTTCTTTTTTATGATTCAATGCCATCTAGTGCAAAGATCTGGCCTGTAACAAAAAATGAATTTGAAGGCATGCTGTCGCAAGTTGATGACCTTTATGAAGTAAGGTCACAATAGATCAGATTTCAATTGCAGCATTTAGTTAAGAAATGTGTAATTATTTTGAATAGAATCCGTAGCAAAGGCCATTTTCCCAATGATTAATTATGCTGGTGTTTACACTCCATGAGGCCTTATCCCACTCTATTTCCCTTTCCCAACCTGCCCTCCCAGCACTCAATTTCCTTGTCCTTCATGAATCAATCCTCCCCTTTAATGCATCAGAACATCCTGCTTTGATCTATAGGTCAGCATGTATCACATTCTCACTATTCCAGCAGTAAAGAATCTACGCTTCAGTTCTTCATTTGATCTGTTTCACCCATGTGCTCACTTGCACTGGCTTCCTGTCTAGCAACACCTTGGTTTTAAATATCTCATCTCCGTCTTCAAATTCCTCTAATTTTTCCACAGCTCTGCAACCCTCTGAGATCACTGTGCCCTTCCCCATTTTGGCATCATCACTTTGCGATGCTCCAATTGCTTTCAACTGCCCGAGCTGTGGAATTCGCTCACTGAACATTTCCGTCACTCTGTTACTTTCTTCTATGAGACACGCTGTGAGTATTATGGGTGGGATTCTCCGACCGCGCTCGTCCCAAAAGCAGAGAATCCCGCCCGAGGTCAATGGACCTTTGCGTTGTCTCCCCCCTCATCCCCTGCTGCCCACTATGATACTTGTGACGGGCAGGACGAGAGAACTCCCCCCTATGTTTTTGACCAAGCATTTGATCACCTGTCCTGGTCTTTGACAGTTGACACAGGAAAGGGTTAATTCTTCACACAATGTTTTTGTGTGGCTCTTGATATGAGATTTTATAAGAAAAAGACCATATAATCTGGAACGGGTTGGATAACGCAGCCTGGAGAGCCAAACTTGGACATCATTCATTCCCGTTAGTCAAGCCAGTTTGTTCCTTCATCAGAAGCTAAGGTGAAATGGTTTAAGATTCATCTGGTGCCCTTGATGAATACTCTTGTCACCTATTGATCCTGGTGTGCTCGCGGCTCTGAATACTGAGTTGCAATCTATGATTGAACTCTCAAATAAAAAGAAGATAGCTTTGAATCGTAATTGAAATGTTCAAAAATATGTTCAATTCCTAAAGGCTGAGTCAGGAATATTGGCTCTAAGATCTCCTTCAAACAAAGGAAAGCTCTTTCTGGGGGGAAATAAAAACACAAAACAAAATGCCTAAATTATCAGCCCGACATTGTTACATAGCTGAGTCAGAGTTATTGATCATTGACCAAACAAAAGCTTTAGTTGTGATGGTTTTTTTATTAACGCTGAGGATATTTATGGACCCCATAAGAAGTAAATTGTATTTGTAATTGTGGGTGTTAGGAATGAAGTACAGCTTTAAGTTTAGGTTTAGAACCAAGAAAGAACAAACAGAAGTACAGCACAGGAACAGGCCCTTCGGCCCTCCAGGCCCGTGCCGATCATGATGCCCTAATTAAACTAAAATAAAAACCTGCCCTGACTGGCTCTATTCCCTCCCTATTTATGTACGCATCTAGATACCTCTTAAATGTTGCTAACGTGCCTGCTTCCATCACTTCCTCTGGCAGCGTATTCCAGGCACCCACCACTCTCTGCGTGAAAAACTTCCTGATGTGGAGATACTGGCGTTGGACTGGGGTAAACAGTCCAACTTCCCCCACACATCTTTCCCCCCCTCACCTTGAATCTGTCCCCACTTGTAATTGACACTTCCACCCTGGAAAAAAGCCTCTGTTTATCCACCCTGACTATGCCACTCATAATTTTGTAGACCTCGATCAGGTCTGCCCTCAGCCTCCATCTTTCCAGTGAAAACAATCCGAGTTTATTCAATCTCTCCTCACAGTCAACACTCTCGAGGCCAGGCAACATCCTGGTGAACTTTCTTTGCACTCTCTCTAAAGCGTCCATGTCTGTCTAGTATTGTGGCGGCCAGAATTGAACACAATACTCCAAATGCGGTCTAACCAAGATTTTATATAGCTGCAACATGATTTCCCAACTCTTGTGATCAATACCCCAGCCGATGAAGGCAAGCATGCCATATGCTTTCATAATCACCTTGGCGACTTGCCTTGCCACTTTTAGGGAACTGTGGACCTGCACGTCCGTCTGTATGTTTAATTTATATTTTTTGTTTGTGGGTTATAAAGGTGAAACTTGGGTCTAATTTAGTTTCAGAGTGGAGATAGCAGGTCTGGTGCTGTTTGTATAACTGCATTTCTGATTAGGTTTTACAAGTGCCTAGCAACAGGAGGTCCACAGACGCAGGGAGAAACAGAGCAGCAACTTTAGTCCAGGTGGAAGCAGCAGTCTGCAGAAAGTGCCAGAACAAGCAGGACATGAAAAGGAACAGAGAGCAAATTCCAGACTAAACAAGAAGCTTCCTAAAACCAGGGAAGGTGGATCCTTGTGGAAGCTGTCCAAGTGAAAGCATTGTTTGGGAGAAGATTCCAAAGCAAGTACTTTGAGCAGTGAGATTGGAAACCCTCACTTGAAAGATAGTATTCTAGTGAGGCCAATTGGCTGACAGTATGATGATCATCTGAGGGGGATGGGGGAATGGAGGGTGGGTGCTGAGAGATTCATAGCTTCTCTTTTGGACTGGAATCTGTCACTTCATAGAATCATTGAATCACTACAGGGCAGAAGCAGGCCATTCGGCCATTGAGTCTGCACTGACTCTTGGTTTCAGAATGTGTGGTGTCTGACTACATGTCACCTATTGGTGTACTGGACTGTCCGCTTATTGAGAATATGAGTGTATAAAGAGAAATTTTTAAAATTATGTTATCCTTTCAAATCACTATATATCTGCAAAGGTATAGTTGAAGGTGAAGGGGTAGTGTAACATAGTTCAACTGTTCTTGTTTAGTAAATGTTGTATTCTTTGGGCAGCACAGTGGCACAGTGGTTAGCGCTGCTGCCTCACAACGCCAGAGACCTGGGTTCGATTCCCGGCTTGGGTCACTGTGTGGAATTTGCACGTTCTCCCCGTGTCTGCATGGATTTCCTCCGGGTGCTCAGGTTTCCTCCCATCGTCCAAAGATGTGTGGGTTATGCCATGCTAAATTGCCCCTGGTTTGGGGGGGATTAGCAGGGTAAATATGTGGGGTTACGGGGGTAGGGTGAGATTGTTGTCAGTGCAGGCTTGATGGGCTGAACGGCCTCTTTCTATAATGTAGGGATTCTATGATTCTTTTGTTGAAGGCTCATCAGTGGACTGTGACTCTGTTCAGTAGCTGCCTTTCGAAACAAAAAATAATTAGAATCTATCAGGTGTCATTCCACCCTAGAATTTGACTTGTACAGCAGTAACGCCATCTGAGATCATAACAAGGTATAACAGTGTTACTTCGAATTACAGGAAATAAATAGCACAGGAATGCATCATTCAGTATAAGCTAGCCTATATTTTAGAGGTTCCTCCCGTTTTCCCTTATCTAATGCTTTTCGTTAACTTTCTATTGCCTAATCCCTCATATGACCATAAGACCACAAAACATAGGAGCAGAATTAGGCCACTCGGCCCATCGAGTCTGCTCCGCCATTCAATCAGGGCTGATATTTTTCCCATCCCCATTCTCCTGCCTTTTCCCCATAACCCCTGATCCCCTTATTAATCAAGAACTTATCTATCTCTGTCTGAAAGACACTCAATGACCTGGCCTCCACAGTCTTCTGCAGCAAAGAGTTCCACAGATTCACCACTCTTTGGCTGAAGAAATTCCTCCTCATCTCTGTTTTAAAGGATCGTCCCTTCAGCCTGAGGTTGTGCCCTCTGGTTCTAGTTTTTCCAACTAATGGAAACATCCTCTCCACGTCCACTCTACCCAGGCCTCGCAGGATCCTGTAAATTTCAATGAGAACCCCCACCCCTCCCCCCCCACCCCGCTCCCCCCACCTCATCCTTCTGAACTCCAATGAGCACAGACCCAGAGTCCTCAACTGTTCCTCATACGACAAGCTCTTCATTCCAGGGATCATTCTTGTGAACCTCTTTGGGACCCTTTCCAAGGCCAGCACATCCTTCCTTAGATATGGGGCCCAAAACTGCTCACAATACTCCAAATGGGGTCTGACCATATGCTTCTCATTAAATTCATCTATACTTTTCACCTCAGCTAGTCTCTTTGAAAATTAATTTCACATTTCCATTATCCTGCCAGTCACGAGGTTTCTTCTGAATTCCTTATTTGATTTTGTGGGGACTATCGTATATTGAGGGTCTACAGCTTTGTTCTTTCCCGGAAGTGAAAATCCTCTCTCTGTTTTAACTGTTCTGATACCAGCTGCTGTTAACACTGGACAAGTCAGATCCCAGAGTGAAATCAGACTTGATAGATCTTAACTATATTTTAGAAACCTGCAGAAGAAAGTCACTGAACAAGTTCACAGGAGTCTGCTGATGAACATCTGACACAATGTTACAATCCTGGTTGATGTTATAATTGGATGGGAAGATCCCAGAATGGAACGTTTACTTTTTCTTTATCAAACGTGGAGGAACACGTGGGCAGCACAGTGGCACAGCGGTTAGCACTGCTGCCTCACAGTGCCAGGGGCCCAGGTTCAATTCTCGGCTTGGGTCACTGTCTGTGTGGGTTTGCTCCGGTTTCCTCCCACAGTCCAAAGATAGAACATAGAACATAGAACATTACAGCGCAGAACAGGCCCTTCGGCCCACGATGTTGCACCGACCAGTTAAAAAAAAAAACTGTGACCCTCCAACCTAAACCAATTTCTTTTCGTCCATGAACCTATCTACGGATCTCTTAAACGCCCCCAAACTAGGCGCATTTACTACTGATGCTGGCAGGGCATTCCAATCCCTCACCACCCTCTGGGTAAAGAACCTACCCCTGACATCGGTTCTATAACTACCCCCCCTCAATTTAAAGCCATGCCCCCTCGTGCTGGATTTCTCCATCAGAGGAAAAAGGCTATCACTATCCACCCTATCTAAACCTCTAATCATCTTATATGTTTCAATAAGATCCCCTCTTAGCCGCCGCCTTTCCAGCGAAAACAATCCCAAATCCCTCAGCCTCTCCTCATAGGATCTCCCCTCCATACCAGGCAACATCCTGGTAAACCTCCTCTGCACCCTCTCCAAAGCCTCCACATCCTTCCTGTAATGTGGGGACCAGAACTGCACACAGTACTCCAAGTGCGGCCGCACCAGAGTTGTGTACAGTTGCAACATAACGCTACGACTCCTAAATTCAATCCCCCTACCAATAAACGCCAAGACACCATATGCCTTCTTAACAACCTTATCTACTTGATTCCCAACTTTCAGGGATCTATGCACACATACACCTAGATCCCTCTGCTCCTCCACACTATTCAAAGTCCTCCCGTTAGCCCTATACTCAACACATCTGTTATTCCTACCAAAGTGAATTACCTCACACTTCTCCGCATTAAACTCCATCCGCCACCTCTCGGCCCAACTTTGCAACCTGTCTAAGTCTTCCTGCAAACTACGACACCCTTCCTCACTGTCTACCACACCACCGACTTTGGTGTCATCAGCAAATTTGCTAATCCACCCAACTATACCCTCATCCAGATCATTAATAAATATTACAAACAGCAGTGGCCCCAAAACAGATCCCTGAGGTACACCACTTGTAACCGCACTCCATGATGAATATTTACTATCAACCACCACCCTCTGTTTCCTATCCGCTAGCCAATTCCTGATCCAATTTCCTAGATCACCCCCAATCCCATACATCTGCATTTTCTGCAGAAGCCTACCATGGTGAACCTTATCAAACGCCTTACTAAAATCCATATATACCACGTCCACTGCCTTGCCCCCATCCACCTCCTTGGTCACATTTGTGGGTTAGGTGGATTGGTAAATGCTAAATTCTCCCTCAGTGTTAGAGGGACTATCTAGGGTAAATGCATGGGTTGATGGGGATAGGGCTTGGGTGGGATTGTGGTTGGTGCCGATTCGATGGGTCAGATGGCCTCCTTCATCACTGTTGGATTTTGTGATTCTATGATAGCACAGAAACAGGACAGCTAATTAGTTTTAACAAGGAATAGACATTTATTAAACATGAAAAAATTGGAATATAAGACAATTCTCCTTTATTCCCCCCGTACCTTAACAATTACACATAGATTTTAAGAATAACATAGATTAAAAGTACATCTTAAACTACAATAGTCTCATTAGCACACAAGATGATTGTGGTCAAATATACAGTCCCCTCTGAATCCAAGATAGAGTATGTGGTTTTCTCCTCAGAATCTACTCAGATGATCGTCAGATGAGAGCTGCCAAACTCCAGTCCCAAAAACATCCTTTAACATTGCCAATAATAATGCTCTTGCTGAATAGTCTGCAATCCATAATCCAGTCCAGGCTTTTCAAACGACACTTTTAAACTAAGCTTCTGTTGCACTTTTAACAATGAATCTAACCCCTTTAGAAGTTCTTTGTCTTGATTGCTGTCCAAACTGTCACAATTGCTTTAACTCTCAATTCCCAGATTCTTATTAAAATTGCATCAAATGTTTTAACTACTTTTGATGTCTGTCCCCTCTTGAAATCCTGTTAATGCAATTGTCTCTTTAATTCAGAGCACTTTGTGCAGTCACCCTTGAATTCTTCTGAAAAATATTTTAGTCTCTGTTTACTTAACTTCATGTCTTCTGAAAACATTCTTTCTGTCCTAGTTCCCTGATTGTCTGGACTGTATGTTGTTTCTGAGGCAGTCTGCATCTTTGCAAGTCCTTGTCCTACCCGGCTTCTCCTATCAGAGTTGAGAGCTGCCCAATCCTCAGTGATCTGTTTTATGACTTCCAGTTAACTAATGAACAAAGGGAAATGCTCCCCTCTAGCAAGTCGGCCTCCTGTTGTTAAGCAACGCCCCTGCAGCTAAACTTATTCTTCACGCCTTAACCTCCTCTAAGCACAGTAGAATCACAACTGGAACTTAACCAATGCCCACACATGCAAACACCTTTGTCCAGCATGAATCTAAATATAGGTCCCTTCCAGGCACAGAAATATTAAATTAAACCTACATAAAATTATACTTTATTTCTAATGTTTATCAGTACTAATATAAATCCCTTAAACTACTTTGTTTTCCCAACACACAAAGAATAAAATAGTTTTTAAACAAAAAAAAAGAATGATATTACACCAGACTATGGGCCCAATTTTACTATCAAGTCGCACCCGTTTTCGGGCACGAAAACTTGGTAAAGTCCGGCATGAGGCAAGTAGTGCAATTCGTGCCTGCCTCCGCGCTGGTTCCCCCTTTACCAAGGCCCGAAAATGGGCGCAATCGGGACCACGCCCGAAATGGGTACGATGGCCATTTAAATGCATTTGCACGCATTTAAATTGACTTAATGGCCTGCACACCCAACTTTACCAGCACTTCCCTCTTTACCATTGCATTTGCCAATCTGGAATCGGTGCAAAACAGACATGTTCCATAAAAGTCCAATTCGAGCGCTCCATCTGTGACGGTTAGTGAGGAGGTAAGTGTGTAACGTCCGATAGCTCTCTGCTGCTCACGTCAGCGTTGCGGCCATTTTCTTTCATTGCGGCCATTTTCTTTCTTGGGTCAGTGGCGGCTCTGTGAGTGTGTCAGGGGGTGGGGGGCTGCTCCTCTGCAGGATCTCCAATGTCCAACTTGCAGCACAGACCAGGGTCTCAGCACTGACCTCGGGTCTTGCAGTGCTGCTGCGTCCGAGTGCACTCAGCAGACTTCCAGCTGAAGGATGTGCACAAAGCCCATGCAAAATGCACTGCTGCAGCCTCTCAACTTTTCAAGGAGTTGTGATTATGGGCAGCATGTGGCCAGGGGAATTGGGCTGGGGTTGTGATTGTGGGGAGCATGTGGCTGGGGGAATTGGGCGGGGGTTGTGATTGTGGGGAGCATGTGGCCGGGGGAATTGGGGGGGGTCTGTGATTGTGGGGGGCATGTGGCTGGGGGAATTGGGGGGGCTGTGATTGTGGGGGGCATGTGGCTGGGGGAATTGGGGGGGCTGTGATTGTGGGGAGCATGTGGCTGTGGGAATTGGGGGGGTCTGTGATTGTGGGGAGCATGTGGCTCGGGGAATTGGGGGGCTGTGATTGTAGGGAGTATGTGGCTGGGGGAATTGGGGGGCTGTGATTTTGGGGAGCATGTGGCTGGGAGAATTGGGGGTGGCTGTGAGTTTGGGGAGCTTGTGGCTGGGGGATTTGGGGGAGCTGTGATTTGGGGGAGCATATGGCTGGGGCAATTGGGGGGTATGGACAGTGACTGTTGATATGCTAGGCACAAGCACCATTCCTTAACCTCTACATGTGTTCCTCTCCATCTCCAACCCATCCCCCTCCCATCCCCCCTTCAGAGTGACGAGATGGCTTTTGCAATGCAACCGATTGATCTTGCTGTTCTTTTGGTTGCTCCTGGAGCTGAGGAGGAGGAGCAGGAGGATGAATTGCAGGCACAGGAGGCCCAGGCCTTACCACTTGCAGGAGTAGATGGAGACGACCACCAAAGGCAGGAGGTGGCTGCCATTCACCCAGAGGGGGGCGCAGGAGAAGGAGGGAGCAGAGACCCCGGCAGTTCTGTGCACGAGTGTCATTTGAACAGATGTCGGACACTGTGTACCGCCGATGTCTCCACCTCCGAAAGGAGACAGTGCAACACCTGTGCAACCTGCTGCAGGACACCTGGAGGCGGGGAGGAAGGGGGGCGGGGAGGGGGGGGGAGGCGTTTGGCAGGGAGGGGAGGGCACCCACTCTCGGTGGCTGTCAAATTGACGGCCGCCCTGAACTTTTATGCGATTGGCTCCTTCCAGACCCCCAGCGGAGATGTCTGTGGCATCACCCAATCAGCCGCGTACACCTGTGTCAGGCAGGTCACTGAAGCCCCGCATGCCCGGGCTGGGCAGCACATCAAATTTAACCTGGACCAGGCCCATCAGGAAGCCCGGGCTGCAGGACCTGCAGCCATTGTGGGGATGCCTAACGTCCAGGGTGCCATCGACTGCACACACGTCACCCTCAAGACCCTCCTACAGAATCCACGAAGATTCATCAACAGAAAGGAGTTCCACTTCCCTGAATGTTCAACTAGTGTGTGACCATAACATGAAAGTTATACATGTCTGTGCCAGACATCCAAGCTGCGTGCATGACAGCTTCATTGTCAGGAGCTCAGACATCCCGGAGGCATTTGAGGAGGACCCCAGGCTGCAGTGGTGGCTCGTGGGTGATATGGGTTACCCGCTTCGGACATGGCTGATGACGCATGTGCGGAGGCCTGTGACTGAGGTGGAGACTCACTATAATGAGGCCCATGTAGCCATCATGCAATAGTGGAGAGGTGCATTGGGCTCCTCAAGATGCGATTCCAGTGCCTGGACTGCTCTGGCTGGGCCCTCCAGTACAGCCCAGTGATCTCTTCCCGCATTGTGGCAGTGTGCTGTGCCTTGCACAACCTTGCTCTGCAGAGAGGTGACCTATTGGAGGAGGAGGAGGAGGAGGACATGGAGGCTGACCAGCTGGGCGTCGCAGGAGAGGAGGATGACCAGCAGAAGGAGGAGGGAGAAAAGGAGGAGCATGTCGAGGAACACCACCCAGGCACTGGAGGGCTGCCAGGTCAAATGAGGCATGCAAGGGTGGCTCAGGAGGCCCTGATCACCAGGCGGTTCAGTCGTGAGGGGCTTGTGTCTGTGGGTTCCTTCCCCCCCCGCCCCCCCCAAAATTCCTTCTATCTCCTGCAACATTGTCACACCAGAGTGGTGGGCCTGGGTATGCTGTGTTAGCGAGCTTTTTGGCAGGCAGGAGGGTGACTCGCTAAGCACCATTATGATGATGCCCTGGCGCAAACTAGTTTGACACCCACCTGAGCTCCGCATGTACGCTGGCACCTGAGCCCATGTCTGTGTAGTGGGTAAGGGATCTGAAACCCCCATACAGGGCCCTGGGGCAGGTGGCGTTGGGGATGGGAGGGAATTGCTTGTATGTCTGGAGAAACAATGGCTTCCTTTTCTCAGTGACACAGCAACTGACAACAACATGAAGCATCCCTCCGGCGATCATCAATGGAAGAGGATTCATAATCCAGACAAATCTGAGACAAATTAGTCACAGGTGCGTGGTAAAAAAACATTGAATAATTGCAATAAAGGGTTTAAATAATACATTCTAACATAAAACTTGTGAACAGAAAACGTTAAGGTGCTTAAATATCTTTCTAACTAGTGCAGCCCTTCACCTGTGCCATCTCAGTGCAACTACAACTTCCTAACCTTACGAGGCCTATCACTACATCTTAGTGACTCCCCAGAATGTACATCGGAGGTGGAGGGGGCCAGCTGCCTACCTCACCCCATGGCCTGTGATGTGGGTGGCGGGCGTCCTCTGAAGATCCTGGACCTTGAGAGCCCTGGCCTGTTTCTGGGTGTCTGGGATGTTTCCATGACTCCCTCTTCATCCCGCTGCCCCTGAGATGCCCCAGTGTCAGGAAGGGGGGAATCAAAGTGTAGCCACAGTCTCCTTGCTGGAAGGCCCCAACAAGGTCTCGAGCCCTTCCTCTTCACTTGGGGTTCCTGTGGGTCCCTGGGGTCACTCCATGGGACGGCAGTGCTTCTGCAGTGAACTCCAGAAGCTCCAACGTCACCTGGCACTGCCAGTCCTGGAGGACCACCTTTCATCCTACCAATTGGTGGTTGAGCCCTCTGCAATGGCCACTTGAGTCGGGGGCCACCTGTCAATGGCTGTAGCAAGTGCCCTCTGAGACTGGGCCATGCTCTGCAAACCCTCAGCCTTGATTCTCTGAGGCTGGGCCACATTCTCAATGGCTCTGCCATAGCCCGCTGTGTCTCAGCGCTGTTCTGCTGGGTCTCCTGCAAGCTCTCGACCCTCTCAGCCATGGGCCTCGAGAATCCTGATTAGTCCCTCAGCTGTGGCCTGCTGTGACTCAGCCATCGCTTGGAGCCTGCCACCCATGGTGAGGATCCCCCGCCCCAGGCTTTCCACTGCAGACAGCACCTTTGCAGTGTTGGCCTGGGAAGCATGCAAGGCAGGCAATAGCTGGTCCACCTGAAAGCTTTGGAATGCCTCCCAACAGGCGCACAGTCAGTCCAGGCTCCAGTACACCCCTCCCTGATGAGCTCAATCTATCCTATGCCCGTTTTGAGCAAGAGGTCAGCGAGAGCATGCTCTCCACCCTGGAAGCCCTGGATGAACCTGTATCTGGGGTCACCATTGCAGATGTCAGAGCAGTTTTCTTGAAGGTCAACTCACGGAAAGCAACTGGCCCGGATGGGGTACCCGGACGTGCACTCAGATCCTGTGCAGATCACAGACATCTTCAACCTCTCCTTACAACAATCTGAGGTCCCTATCTGCTTCAAGAAGACAAACATCATCCTGGTATCTAAGAAAAACCAAGCAGCATTCCCTAATGACTATTGGCCGGTGGCTCTGACATCCATCATTATGAAGTTCTTCAAAAGGTTAGTCATGGCATGAATCAATTCCAGCCTCCCAGACTACCTGGATCCACTACAGTTTGCCAACTGCCACAACAAGTCCACAGCAGACGCCATTTCCCTGACCCCGCACTCAACCCTGGAACACCTAAATAACAAAGACACCTATGTCAGACTCCTATTTATTGACTACAGCTCAGCCTTCAACACTATTATTCCCATGAAACTCATCTCCAAACTCCGTGGCCTGGGCCTCGGCACCTCCCTCTGCAACTGGATCCTGAACTTCCTAACTCACAGACCACAATCAGCAACAACACCTCCTCCACGATCTTCCTCAACACCGGTGCTCCACAAGGCTGTGTTCTCAGCCCCCCACCAAACTCCTTATATACCTATGATTGTGTGGCCAAATTCCCCTCCAATTCAATTTTCAAGTTTGCTGACGACATCGCCGTAGTGGGTCGGATCTCAAACAATGACGAGACAGAGTACAGGAATGAGATAGAGAATCTGGTGAACTGGTGCAGCAACAATAATCTCTCCCTCAATGTCAACAAAACGAAGGAGACTGTCATCAACTTCAGGAAGCGTAAAGAAGAACATGCCCCTGTGTACATCAAAGGGGACGGAGTAGAAAGGGTCGAGGGCTTCAAGTTTGTAGGTGTTCAGATAATCAAAAACTTGTCCTGGTCCCCCCATGCCACCACTATAGTTAAGAAAGCCCACCAACATCTCCACTTTCTCAGAAGACTAAGGAAATTTGGATTGTCAGCTACGACTCTCACCAACTTTTACAGATGCACCATAGAAAGCATTCTTTCTGATTGTATCACAGCTTGGTATGGCTCCTGCTCTGCCCAAGACCGCAAGGAACTACAAAAGGTCGTGAATGTAGCCCAATCCATCATGCGAACCAGCCTCCCATCCATTGACTCTGTCTACACTTCCCACTGCCTGGCAAAGTAGCCAGCATAATTAAGGACCCACGCACCCCGGACATTCTCTCTTCCACCTTCTTCCTTCGGGAAAAAGATACAAAAGTCTGAGGTCACGTACCAACCGACTCAAGAACAGCTTCTTCCCTGCTGCTGTCAGACGTTTGAATGGACTTACCTTGCATTAAGTTGATCTTTCTCTACACCCTAGCTATGACTATAACACTACATTCCGCACTCTCTCGTTTCCTTCTCTATGAACGGTATGTTTTGTCTGCATAGTGCGCAAGAAACAATACCTTTCACTGGATTTTAATACATATGATAATAATAAATCAAATCAGCCCCTCCTGCATTCCCTGGCTCTGTTGCTGCATCTCCAGCAGCTGAGGGAGAAGTGATCTCAGAGGCCCAGCATGTAGCCTGGGGCCAGCTGAGTTCTCGCTTCCGGCAAACCCCTGCATGCCAGAGGCCTCGGACGTTCCCTCCTCCACCCGATGTACATCAGCAGATGTGTCGTGCTCACCAGAGAGTGACCCAGAAGCCTCAACACTAACTGGACCCACCGACGTGTCTGTTTCTGCGATGGTGAGTTGTGAGGTAAAAGCTGACAGATAAACGGCGCCACCCTCGGAGGTCCCTTCATCCATATCCTCCGAGGACTCATCCGAGCTATCGTTCCCAGGATGGATGGGAGCTGTAGCCGGGGCCTGCGGCTATCTGAATGCAATGGGAATAGAGGCATATGGCCCCTGGAAAGATAGGGGCAAACAAATCAGACGGGTAGCCTGGTCGCTACAGGGTTGGAGGGCCAAAGGGCCTGTTCCTGTGATGTAATTTTCTGGGTTCTTTGTTCTGTGTTCATGTGATTCATGTGTTTGGCATCCCGGATTCCTCTCCCTCCCTTGCACTTAACCTCATGTCCTGTGTTTCAGGGACAGATTCTCTCTCCCCTGTCGCTAATCATTGAGGCACACATCCACCACCGACCCCCCACCCCCCCCCTCCCCAGCAGCACACCCCCTTAAATGTCCCTATTGTTTCCGCTTCCACGATCTCCCCCGGGCAGTGCGTTCCAGGCACCCACTATCCTCTCTATGTAAATAAACATGCCTCGTACATCTCCTTTACACCTTGCCCCTTGCTCCCGAAACGTGTACCCCCAAGAAGTTGCCTCAAAGTGAGTGTAGGAATGACAGGTGCTCACGTCTGGATGGCAGATCGACCTTCACTCATATCCTCTGAAGACTCCTCCGAGCTCTCCTGACCAGGATGGGTGGGAGCTGCACTAGGGGACTGGTATCTAGAAGGCCCCAGGGCGTCCGGATGTGTCCCTGCAACAGAGGACACAAGGTTAAGTGCAAGGGAGTGAGAGGAATCTGGGATGCCAAACACATGATTCATATTTCACCACTGAACATAGACCAAAGCACCAAGAAAATTACCTCACAGGAACCCCCTATCCTTCCAGGGACCATATGCCTCTATTCCCATCCCATTTACATAGACTCTAAAGATGCCCCTTAAAGGTCACCATCATATCTGCATCCACAACCTCCCCCAGTAGTGAGTTCCAGGAACCCACGACCCTCTCTGTGCAAATCAACATGCCTCGTACATCTCCTTTAAATCTTACCCCTCACACCCGAAATTCGTGCCCCCGAGAAGTTGCTTCAAAGTGAGTGGAGGAATGATAGGTGCTTACGTGTTGACGGCAGCTGGACTATCCTGTCACTGACAGCCCACATCTCCCCTTCCCTTGACAGCTCCAGCGTCCGCTCCTCAAAGAGGGTGAGGACCCAGAGGTCTGGCTCACCACCCCCTGTCTTTGTCCCCCCTCTGCTGTTATGGTTGGTCTTCTCCTGTGGAGGCAGAAGAAGCCATGAAAGAAATGATGGCGTGACTCCTGCAGAGTATCAGGTAGTGGCCCTTAGAGGGCAAGAACAGTGGGGCTCTTGGGGGGGTAAGGAAGGAGGTGCTTGAGGGTCAGGATCTGGAAGCATGCAGGATGCTGGGGATGGGAAGATCGGGGGACATTTGGGGGAAGGTACAAAATGGGGTTCAGCATTCACTTGTGCTACATGGATGAGGACATTGACTTTTCTCCGGCACTGCTTCCCGGTTCGAGGGGGCCAGAGCCCTGGCACTGACCGAGACGGCAACGGCCTCCCAGGCCGCATTTCTATCAGCCCCCCTGGGTCTGTGTCCTCCTGAGGGAAGAGGGTGTCCCACCTCACCGCTGCTGCATCCAGCAGCCTCCCAGGTCACCCTCAGTAAATCGGGAGGCTGGTTGTGCGCACATTTTGTGCAGGAATGCCTGCCTGCCTGCCTGTCTGTCCATTTTTGTGTTTTTAATGGAGCTGCCTCTCGTTAGGGCAGATCAGCTGCAGGCAGTTTGGCCGAGCATTCCAGCAAGTTCCATGCAGTTTGCTTGTTAGCATTGAGGGGAAGGCAAGTGAGCACTTGCAGGTGTGCTGATGGGGAGGGGGCGGGTGGTGGATCAGTGCCTCAATGATTGGGGACAAGGGAGAGAGATGGAGGTGTCACACAGCCATCGGAGATGGGGCCTTGTGTGGGAGGGTCCGGGGTGGGGGTGAGGGGGATCACCCTACCTGTTATCTGTAGGGTGGGGGGGGGGGGAGGATCTCTCTGCTTGAGATCAATGGGGGGGCAGAAGGAGGGGTCCACTGCCACTCTGCTTGAGATCAGTGAAGGGGAAAGGGGGGGTCAGCTGCCACTCTGCTTGAGATCAGTGAGGGGGAAAGGGGGGAGGGGCCCGCGATCGGTCTAGGTAGTGTGGGGGTGGGGGTATTAGGGGGTCAGTAATGTTGTGGGGGTGGGGCAATGCCTGTGGGGGCCAGGGGGAGGCATTATCCGGCTCGGGCAGGATGTGGCAAGGGAGCTGCATTCTATCATTATTTTTCTGCGCACGCGCAGTTGGAGGCGCCAGTCGGCATTGCAGGATTTTGCGCGTGTTAAGCCCCGCCCACAGGCTTCTGCAGCGCGATTCAGAATCGCTGATTTTTTTTTCAGGCAGAGTGTGTATGGGGGCACCTGAGAACGGGTCTAAAAGTCGGATCTGAAACACTCCCAGTTTCATGTCCACCCAGCACTTAGAATCAAAATGGCAAAATAGGGCCTTATGGGCGGGATATTATGGCCTTGCTTGAGCGAAACTGGAAATTCCCACCCAAGATCCACGGAGATTTCCATTGTCGGACCCTCGCCCGCTCCAGTTCTGTGGCGGGCGAGGTGGGAGAGTCACGACCAAAATGTTTAGAAAGATCTCAATACAAACTCAAGAAGACATTTCAAATTCACATGATATCCATATGCCAGCAATATCTTTAGTCACATAAACCAGTGAAAAGCTACCACTAGCTTGACACAAAGGCTTCTCACTTGGGGCCGATATACAGTTGCACACAGTTTTCTAGCGAATCCCTGAACATTCACTTCATGCTTCTCACCCAACTTGTATCTCTCCCCAAGCCACCCAAAAACCAGATTCTAAACTCACTGTTTCTTCAGCTACAGAGCAAATAAAATGAGTTATCTAAACACAGTGGCACATCACTATACTGAGTCCTAGAACTATTTATTCAGTTAACTACAGTCCAAACAACCTTATAGTTTTTTTTTATGATCAGAGAGCTTAACATTCCTTGAAATTTGCTGTGTGCGTGTCGACTAATTCATTTTCTGCACCACAACACTTCAAAAAGTACTTCACTGGCAGTAAAGCACTTTGAGATATCCGGTGGTTGTGAAAAGGGTTAAATAAACCCAAGTTTTTTATTTCTTTTCCCTACTTTACAGTTTTCTCTCTCCGGGGATAAATCTGAGTGCTTAATTTGCCTTTGTTTGACCTAATTACCTGTACCGATACTTTTAGTGATTTGTACGTTGTATATTTGTACCGCTGAGGTTCTTATATTTCAAAAAATATGTGACCTCCATATTTTGCTTACCAAATGTTAAGACCTCACACTTTTCCATTTAGAAATGTAATTGCCAATTATAATGCTGTTATGCAAGTTTCTTCCAGACATAATGGTGTGTTATAATGTTGTAGATATAATGGCGCATTACTACAACCCCTTCAACTAAAATTGCACAATAGGTTGAAGTCCTACAATAAGGTATTTGCATTAAAATAAAGTTGATTCTTAGCAACACAAGCAGAGAAATCATCTTAAGTATATAATACCTTAATTGCAAGCTTCACAACATTGTAGCATTAGCCTGACTTTATGAAAGATTTAGCATCTAATCTAATTTCTTTGTGATTTCAGATATCTACATTCAGTCTATAACTGGAATGTTATCAGTATCTAATCAGAGTCTAGATGAGAGGCAAAGAGAGGCAACAGATTTGTTCTTCTCCTTCCCCACTCCAGATACTTGAGCAGAGATTCTAGTCTGCCATACACAGTGCAGCAGTGAGGCCATGCTGCAGTGTAGGAGGTGCTGTTTTTCACATGAGGCATTAAACCAATGCTCTGACTGCCCACGTAAGATGCATAAAAGATGCCGTGGCAGTGCTCTGGTGAAGACATGGGGAATAACTGTACCAGCCATATAAATAGTGTGGCTACAAGTGCAGGTCAGAGGCTAGGAATCCTGCGGCGAGTAACTCACCGCCTGACTCCTCAAAGCCTGTCCACCATCTACAAAGCACAAGTCAGGAGTGTGATGGAATACTCTCCATTTACCTTAGAGTCATAGAGTCATAGACGTTTACAGCATGGAAACAGGCCCTTCGGCCCAACTTGTCCATGCCGTCCTTTTGTTTTAGACCCCTAAGCTAGTCCCAATTGCCCACATTTGGCCCGTATCCTTCTATACCCATCTTACTCATGTGACTGTCTAAACGTTTTTTAAAAGACAAAATTGTACCCACATCTACTACTACCTTTGGCAGCTTGTTCCAGACATTCACCAACCTCTGTGTGAAAAAATTGCCCCTCTGGACCCTTTTGTATCTCTCCCCTCTCTCCTTGATGAGTACAGCTCCAAAAACACTCAAAAAGCTCAACACCATCTAAGACAAAGCATCCCACTTTGTCCTGGACAATCCAATTCATCCTCAAACATTAACTCCCTCCACCACTGGCGCACAGTGGCAGCAGTGTGCCCAGTCTACAAGATGCAGGAACTCACCAAGGTTCCTTAGACAACACCTTTCAAACCCACAGTCACTACCAACTGGAAAGACAAGCGCAGCAGATACCTGGGAACACCACCACCCTGGAAGTTCCCAACCAAGAACTCCTGACTTGGAAATATATCAGGCTTTCCTTCACTGTCCCTGGGTTAAAATCCTGGAACTTCCTCCTTAATAACACTGTGGGTATACCTACGTCACATGGATTGCAGCGGTCCAAGAAAGCAGCTCACCTTTGATCATCATTGGAATAAATCCATTGGTTTCTTTTATGCTTGCACACACTGCAGTGCTGGTGAGAATTGATCACCGTCACGCACAGTCGTTCCTCTTTTTAAGGGATCAGGTGTCAATTGATCTGAGTCGCTGACAAATACTTGGCGTCTTGACCAGGTTTTGACACGAGTGACCCTGAACTTAAAGTTAAAACTAGGCTAGTCAGAGATGGTGTCAGGAAGCACTTCCTCACACCATGGCTAGTTTAAGTCTGCAACTCTGAATCTAAATTAGCTGCTGATTTGATTTGAATTGATTTGATTTATTATTGTCACATGTATTAGCATACAGTGAAAAGTATTGCTTCTTGCGCGCTATACAGACAAAGCATACCGTTCATAGAGAAGGAAACGAGAGAGTGCAGAATGTAGTGTTACGGTCACAGCTAGGGTGAAGAGAAAGATCAACTTAATGCAAGGTAAGTCCATTCAAAAGTCTGACAGCAGCAGGGAAGAAGCTGTTCTTGAGTCGGTTGGTACGTGACCTCAGACTTTTGTCTCTTTTCCCGATGGAAGAAGGTGAAAGAGAGAATGTCCAGGGTGCATGGGGTCCCTAATTATGCTGGCTGCTTTTCCGAGGCAGTGGGAAATGTAGACAGAGTCAATGGATGGGAGGCTGGTTTGCGTGATGGATTGGGCTTCGTTCATGACCCTTTGTAGTTTCTTGTGGTTTTGCATAGAGCAGGACCGATGCCAAGCTGTGATACAACCAGAAAGAATGCTTTCTATGGTGCATTTATAAAAGCTGATGAGGGTCGTAGCAGACGTGCCAAATTTCCTTAGCCTCCTGAGAAAGTAGAGGCATTGGTGGACTTTGATAGCTATAGCATCAGCATGGAGGGACCAGGACAGGTTGTTGATGATCTGAACACCTAGAAACCTGAAGCTCTCGAACATTTCCACTTCATCCCCTGTTGATGTAGACAGGGGCATGTTCTCCACTACACTTCCTGAAGTCGATGACTATCTCCTTCATTTTGTTGACATTGAGGGAGACATTTGACATTTCATACAATGCATAGGTAACCATTCTTCATTGGCTGTGTAAAATACTTTGAGACATCCTGGGATCAGTGGAGAGATTATATAAATTCAAGTTTTTCTTGAATTAGGTTAGGTTAGGTTGATTAGCCATATAAAATTGCCCCTTTGTGTCAGGGGGACTAGCAGGGTAAATATATGGGGTTACAGGGATAGGGCCTGGGTGGGATTGTTGTTGGTGCAGATATGATGGGCCAAATGGCCTACTTCTGCACGAGGGATTCTATGATTCTTTATTTGATGCTCTTGGATTGGATTTGGGAGTTTCCTGAGTCAAGGCTCCTGATATTTACTGGGCCATGACTCCCAAACAGTGGGAGGAATTTTGCTCCACGGAAGGTCAACTCCACAAAGTGAGTGTTTTTTTTTCTCAACAAGTTTCCTACCATAAACTAGCTTGATGGACAGGCTTAGCTCCCCATCAGCCAGTAAACATTGCAGAATAGGCTACTGAGGTGTTTTCACAATTGTCACCTCACACTAAAGTCAAATGGACCTGGTAGATACTTGAGCAAATATTCCCTAAACTTCAGACAAGGGAGCGAGACTCCAGGACACGTAACTTGATCTGCAGAGTCCATAAGACCATAAGACCATAAGACATAGGAGCGGAAGTAAGGCCATTCGGCCCATCGAGTCCACTCCACCATTCAATCATGGTTGATTTCAACTCCATTTACCCGCTCTCTCCCCATAGCCCTTAAGTCCGACTAGCACCTCCCCTCCTGCCCAAAGGATGTAAAACTCAGTTAGGAGGCTTACTTTCTTTCCGATAGTCAAAAATCCAATTCTCTTTCAGTTAGGTGCATTGACCCGAACAGCGTCAGAGTGTGGCGACTAGGGGAATTTCACAGTAACTTCATTTCAGTGTTAATGTAAGCCTTACTTGTGACTAATTAATAAACTTTAACTTTAAATTGTAATTTCTAAGATACTGTAAAGATTTGGGTGAAACTCCTCAGAAAATATTCCCCCACCAAATGGAATAGGAGTTGGTTTTGCAGAATTTTTGATATGGAAGGTTAGATTAGACAGTTTAAGTTTTAAGTAAACACATACATTTAATGAGAAAGCACACAATGTTATGGTTATACGAAGAGTATAAATTGTGACGCTACATAATATCCAGTAAAGAAAAGCTAAATAACTCTTATTTCTGTGAGAGAAACCAAACTTCAACCTTTACTTAATAAAAATATCAGACTCTAGAAGAGATCTCAGACATCATCAAACATCACAGGAATATCACCTTGATCCACAACGGTGTGAGACTCGCTTGGTTCAAAATGGACCTCACGTGGATTGCTACCAACAACTCTCCCCTAATGAATCTCACATTTCAAATCATGTTGAAATACTTGCAATGAATTTTTGGTGTTGTGTAATTAAAAGACAGTGTGGAGGATGTTAATTGGTTAAATAATAGATCGCCCCTTATCGTAATCCCATATTCGGTAAGAAGACCCTCCTATTATAATCAGGTTACCCATTCAATTTCTAAGAAATGTTTTTTTTAATGTTTGTCTTTAAAATTTCAGTTTGATAACAGTCATATTGGTCAATCTGCTATGCCAATGTATTGCATCCAGTAAGGACTTGCAGCCTCGTGTTCCTTTATCAAATCATGCTTTTATTTACCCGAATTAGCATTATACTTCACTGCTACTTGTTTTGTAAGGATCCCGAGGAGAGTGGTTTCTAGATGCATATAATGTTGATCAGCAATATCACATTGATGTGAAGGGAGTTGATCGTGTATACGCTTGGTCAAGTCTGCTTTTGGAAGAATGCAGTTTGCTGTCGTTTTGCTAAGAAGTATTTTTTTAAATTTCTTCTATCTATCCAATGTATCTTAACCCTTATTCCTTCACACTGCAAACCAGGGACAGTAGATTTTCTCCTGTTGTGTATGGATGTGAGTGTTGGAGGAGCAGGGATCGGGGTAATGATTGCAGGTGGTCATTGAGAGGTCAGAGGCAGTGGTGAGGGGTGATTTAGTGATTGCCTCGGGGTCGGTGATCATGGGGTGGGGAGCTGTGTTGGCAGAGATGTGTTCCGATGATGTGGCAGGGGTTCTGATCATAGGGATGTTGCCCGATCATTTGCAAAGATTCCATCGTGGCTCTGGAAGCGCCTTGGTTTGGTGAGGAGGGGATGGAAGAGTTGAGACGAAGCAGTCCTGTTCCTCCTGACCCACAAGCAGTGCTGGAAAAGCACTTATCTCCACTGCACAACAACACTCACCTCCCTTTAGCTTTTTTAAAATTCATTCATATGACATGGGTGTCGCTGGATGGCCAGCATTTATTGCCCATCCCTAGTTGCCCTTGTTCAGAGGGCAGTTGAGAGTCAATCACACTAGTGTGGCTCTGAAGTCACATGTAGGCCAGACCAGGTAAGTACGGCAGATTTCCTTCCCTAAAGGACACGAATGAACTAGTTGGGTTTTTCCGACAATCGACAATGGTTTCATGGTCATCAGTAGATTCTTAATTCCAGATTTTTTTTATTGAATTCAAATTCAACCGTCTGCCGTGGCAGGATTCGAACCTGGGTCCCCAGAACATTAGCTGAGTTTCTGGATTTATAGTCGAGCGAAATTACCACTAGGCCATTGTTTCCCCTTGTGGCCCGACCTTCCCAATGCAAGGAACCCCAAATGGAAGAGGGGTAAACCCTGAGGCATGCAGATGGCTCCTGCTTGGTTACCCATGCAGTGATCCTGCAGTGGGTGGCACGGTAACACAGTGGTTAGCACTGCTGCCTCCCAGCGCCAGGGACCCAGGTTCGATTCCCAGTTTGGGTCACTGTCTGTTTGCACACTCTCCCCGTGTCTGCGTGGTTTTCCTCCGGGTGCTCCGGTTTCCTCCCGCAATCCGAAAGACATGCTGGTTTGGTGCATTGACCCGAACAGGCGCTGGAGTGTGGCGACTAGGGGAATTTCACAGCAATTTCATTGCAGTGTTAATGTAAGCCTTACTTGTGACGAATAAATAAACTTTAAAACTTTTCTCTATAAAAAACAAAAATGGATCGGTCTGAGATGTGTTAGGTTTGGGTTTGAGAGCTTTTATACTTTAACATCCCAACTGGATCAAATACACATGTTTTAGAGGTTTATGTTACCCCTGATGGCTTTGGAGAACAAGTTATTGGATGTCTAGCATCCCTTGCACTTAATGCTTCTTTACTCCTGCTTCCAACCTCAGCCCTTGTGAAATATTCCTCTTCTTATTAAGCAATATATCATAAAATCTACAGATGTAAGTTTTCTTTAATCTGCAACTTACATGTGCGACCATCGTTGTTTGCCAATTCAACAAGGCAGAAAGCAATAAGAAAATAGATTAACTCCACTGGCTTCTTCTGCCTGAAATCATGCATGCAAACATGCAGACAGGAGTGGGTTGCATGAATGTCAGTCAAGGGATTAAGACAATATTAAAAAGCGCAGGAGTGAAGCTCAAGTGGATTATCAACGTCAGTTCAATTCCAACACAAATTACTGTCTTGGAGCATGCTCCAGAGTTTGTTATTCCAGATGATATCTAAAAGATATTAGCCTGTACATCCCTGCTGTCACATTAGCATAAGTGGGTACATTATTCAAAAGCTGACTGTCCATGAACCAGAACTGTCTGAAAACAGAACATCTTTCTCTTGGGAGATCTGGGCATCACTCTCACAACGAGTAAGTGTGCAGAGGCCATTCCTGGACAAAACCGACAGCACAGACTCAGCAAGCACTTAGCACAAACACAGGACATGTTGGTTGCAGCACTTTAAGATCTGCCTCTTTGGTTTGATTTATTATCGTCACATGTACAGTGAAAAGTATAGTTTCTTACACACCATACAGACAAAGCATACCATACATAGAGAAGGAAAGGAGAGGGTGCAGAAGAGAGTGTTACAGTCATAGTTAGGGTGTAGAGAAAGATCAACTTAATATAAGGTAGGCCCGTTCTTCTTCCAGCCCTTCTTATTCTCCGGACACAATGCTGCCCGGCGGGATAGAATCAGGGATTCGCTCCATGACAGTCAGCAACCCCTGGGAAATTGTGCTCAGAGTCAGTGATGGAATTGTTTTACATGCCCTGTTAAAAGGAACTGGGTCCATTAATTCATTCTGCAATAATTCCTGTTCACCAGTTAGATAAGTAACAACTGCAACATTTATTGACATATAGTACAGAGGCTTGCAGCTTCATGGCTGTCAGCCATCTTCCCAGAAGGTTCTGGAACAGAAACCCGAACTCACCAGGGTAATTCCCCACCTTGCCCCCCGATTGGTTCCCTGGGCCATGTGACCCTCACTCTGTAGCTGGATCCTTAAAGGGACGGTCACCACACATCCCAACCAAAAGTGGGATTTGCCGTTAATTATTTTCACTAAATCTCAATGAGCAAATCACAGGAGTGGCGGGTAAAGTTCTGCTGAGTGGCTATAAGCCTCTGCCAATGACGCTTTATGAATGGCAGATCTGATCTCTGTCCTGCACTATGTGACAACAGAAAGATTGTGTCTGCCCATCCCTCCACTCTAACGCCGGATCCTCCAAAATCCAGGGCAATCGGATGGCCAAAGAAACTGCATTCATAACATGGCCAAATCTGTGAATCTTTCCAACAACACACACCAAAGACAGATGGTAAGAGCGGGAGTGACTTTCGATCAGCCATTTGATGGAAATAATATTGGAGCCTCTTCCAGCGCTATCCATATCTCCAGGCAACAAGTAGGAATGTGTGTTGCCACAGCAACCTGGATTCCATTATATACATGATATAAATATATGATATAAGTATGATATTGATAATATGATAAATATATGAATGTTCATTCATCTTAAATTTGAATGAATAATTTAATGCTACACACCTGCTGGGTAAATGCCAGCAGCAACAGGAAGATGCCATTAGTTGGTCAGCTAGATGGCTCATTTGGTTTCTGGGTGGTATACCTGGCTGTAACTTCCACACGGTTGGCAAATGCCAGGGCAGCATGAAGGCGATGTGCACGACACCTCACACCTTCCCTCTCAATTTTTCTGCAACCCCCCCCCCCCCAGTTGCCTCCGATCCCACTCCTCCATGCCCTGTAAAATCCCAGCCAATGTGTTTGGGCAAGTCTCAATATTCCGAACAGAGGTAGAATCGTAGAAAGCCTACAGTGCAGAATGAGGCCATTCAGCCCATCAGGTCTGCACCGACAACAATCCCACCTAGGCCGCATCCCTGTATCCCCACCTATTTATCCCACTAATCCCTCTAACATACGCATCCCAGGACACTAAGGGGCAATTTAGCATGGCCAATGCACCTAACTCGCACATCTTTGAAGTGTGGGAGGAAACCGGAGCACCCGGAGGAAACCCACGCAGACACGGGGTGAACATGCAAACTCCACACAGATAGTGACCCAAGCCGGGAATCGAACCCAGGTCCTTGGAGCTCTGAGGCAGCAGCATTAACTGCAGTGCCGCCGTGCCGCCCACAAAGAGCATTTTTAATTCACCTCAAACTTACAGGTGTTAATCTCAGAAATCTCATTGTGACTCAAATGGAACATGAAATGTACAGAGATGGAACAAAATGTAACATATAGATGACTCTTCTGTAGCACCCATTGACTGACAAATATCAATCATGTTGTATGTATGACATAGAATTTACAACATTGAAACAGGCCATTCAGTCTAACTTGTCTTATGCCAGTATCAGTACTGTCAACAAGCCTTCTTCCGTTGCTCTGCTTCACAAGCTGTCCTTCTATTCTGACGTCCTTCATGTATTTGTCTGGCTTCTGAAAGGCATCTCTGCCATTCACCTCCACACCTTGTGGCAGCATCTATTCCACAAGTCAACAGAAACAAACTTTGCCTAACAGCAAGGTTCACATTCATTGTTTTATTATCGTTTCCAATTTTTCATTCTTGATGGATTTTGCACGACTTCTTTGAGTATCTTTTCATTGCCATCTCAGTTTATAACAGAAATATAATTGTTGTACCTAAACACTGCATTCTGAGTCAACATTCAAGCTGACGCCAGGAGTAACTGAAAACAATAAGAACCTCTTCAGCGGCAGCAATTAACTGACGTGATGTTCCCTTATGCTTCTAATTACAACCCAGATGAATCTAGCTGTAGTTGAAATAGAAACTCGAAAGAAACCAAACAATTTGTACCTATGCCCATCGGATTCATCCTGATTAATGATATAATTGTTGATATAGCACATCATCAATATGATCCACATTGTTCCAACCTGATTAAGAATTCTCCCTTGTATTAATGATCAATAGCAGCAAGTATCAATGACTCTACATTAACTGAGTAGAAATCTTTGTATTCAGCAGAACTGCCAGAAGTAATATAGTGCCATACTTTTAATTGTGTGATTTTTTTTATCGTAACTGAAGGTGAAGTGGTGACAAAATGACCACTGTAATTTATGTCACAAGGCATGAGGACACGATCTGTGAGGGTGTCTTAAATTAAAGCATCGGTTCATTGAAAAGACAAATACACACATATTGTATTATACTATCTGAGACAATTAAATATATGAATCACTAAACAAATGCACAGTTTTTGTAAAAATTACCCCTCGTTATGGTTCAGTTCAGAAACTCCAAAATGTTTTATGAAGTCTGCCTGAATCATAAGTTTTGCATTTTGAATTTGGCTAGGGTAAGCATGAGGTGTTTCACTTCAGGTGTGATTCAAATGACCCACGAGGGAGCTTTTAGACCATAAGATATAGGAGCAGAATTAGACCATTCGGCCCATCGAGCCTGTTCTGCCATTCAATCATGGCTGATATGATTCTCATCCCCATTCTCCTGCCTTCTCCCCGTAACCCTTGCTCCCCTTATTGATCAAGAACCTATCTACCTCTGTTCTTTATCAAAGAAAGTTTAATTAAGAATATAGTTAACATGTATAGTAAGAAAATTAGCAATAACTTTTATCAATTACAAACAAAAAAAACCAACCACGATAAATATATACACATATATATTTAATAAACCCTTAACAAATATATCAAAGATGTTCCAATCAAAACCAAAGCTTCCTTTAGACAAAACTCTTTTCACAGGTTTAACAGAGCGAAGACTACTGTTCATGTGACACTGGAGCTGAGTCCTTTGGATGAATGCTGCAGCTCCCTTGAAACACTCAGAACAGTTTGAATTCTGAGCACCTTCCCAGAGCTCCAGGGAGACTCTCTGGTCAAGCCACCAAGAGCGGATTTTCTATTCCAGGAAGGCTTTCAGCTGAAACAGTAGAACCTCCCAAAACCAGGGAGAGAGAGAGAGAGAGATTCCTTTTCAACTTAATGTCCCTTTTAAAACTAAAACCTGCATCCCAGAACTGAAAATGAAAGAGGCCCTGTCACCTGACCTGCCAACCAGTTTTCCTCCTGACAATGCAAGGTCATAAAACTAACCTCAGAAAGTACCTGAGACCCCCATTTAAGCCACTTAAGGAGCAGTAAAAGAACATCTAGTAGACAGCTCAGCAGCAATGAGAAACACTGAAGCTGTGAGAGCTCCAGAGATCATGATTTTATTTTTTTTTAATTCTTAAAGGTACACTAACGTCACACCCTTGTTCAAAATATATATCTGTGATCCCTGAACTCCTTAAGGTTTGCCCATTCTGAACAACTTCCAAATTAAATAAATCTATCAGTCAAATCCAGCTTCCAGTTACCACACAATACCACGTAGATGGTCAAGTCTGAGAAACATCTTTTCCTGGTTCAGTGGAGATATTTAAACTGCCCTTACTCTTGGCTCTAAAATCTAGATGTTAAATAACCTCCAGACTCTGAGCTGTAAGATTGGCCTCTCCAGCCCTCAGATGCTACAATTTAGATGCTGCAACACTTAACAGCCTTCTTGGCTATTAAATGTTAAACTAACCTCTCGGCTGTGAGGTGCTAAACTAGCCTGTCTGCTTCTGCAGGAGCTGACAATTATATCCTGGTTCATCTGTGATTTTCCCCTTTGTGTATTTGGGCTGTCTGCTTCTCTCACCTTCCATGACTCTTGATATCAGCACCCATATACCTCAACTTATCTCTTGGTCATCTAGGTAAGCTGTTTCTTGACAATAGAACTATTAAGCTGTCTGGATGCCTGCTAATCACATTGCTGGGAAACATTGCATCTCATCATCTCCCTTGAATGCTCGCTACTGCTGTTGCTAGGCAGGTCCATGACACTTAAAATACATTGGGCTGTAACCTCTGAGCTCCCCAGCATTGCATTTTGGGGGTATCAAAAAGATGTGCTGGGAAATCCCTCTCTGAACTTTACAGGTGAGAGTTTGACTGGCAATTGTCCAGAAGGGTAAACATGCCCTGGGCAATTGCGCTGTGCTAGGAACCACCCGAAAATGTGCTTTAAACCGTTAAATTCAGATAGTTCAGCCAGTGCCACACCAATGGTTGCTCCAGGAAAGTTAGGAGAAATAACTATTGTAAAGACCCAGATCGAACCACACCCCCCCACCAATGGACACCCCCACACCCCTGAGCCCCCGGGTAACTCCCTGAACACTTTTGACTACCCTCGCCATGATTTTCCCCACAACCCCAAACCCCCCCACTGCCCAACCAAGGATTGTAATTCTACATAAACATTTATCTTCACAAATGTGACTGAGAACCCACGAAAACATGGTGCACATACAATTTTAGTAACAATGGCTGGCAAAGAAATAGTTAAAACTAAAATGTAGTACAAAGAACAGTACAGCACAGGAACAGACCCTTCGGCCCTCCAAACCTGCGCCGATCATGATGCCTGCCTAAACTAAAACTAAATAGTCCCTATTCTTCTTTTCCCATCCTATTCATGTATTCGTCTAAATGCCACTATCGTACCTGCTCCCACCACCTCCCCGGGCAGCGTGTTCCAGAGTTATAGTAGCATTGTAGTGGTAGGTAATGTCTTTAAAATAATCTACCAAGAGTGGCTGGAGCTGTTGATGGTCAAGCAGCCTTTTCAAAGTCACTGTGGCTCTTGATGACATTCAGTCTCTTAAAGAAATTAATCTGTGGAGATGAACAGTGAATTGGCCTTCCCCTCTCCAGTTTAAACTCAGCAAGCTGACAATGGCCAGTTGGCCTTATGTTCCCTGCCTGTGTTATGTTGGAAAAATCAAAATTACATTTGGAGGCCCCTGGGGCAAGCTTCGGGGTTTTACTGATTACACGGCCATTATAAGTACAGGTGATTGTAAGAGGTCATAATAGAGATAAAGTAGTAAAGGGGAAGAGAATACAGATCAGGTTGGGAATCTACTCAGGAAGGGATCAGTTAATATTGCTATGAAATGTAAAGTTGCCATAGTCCTGGGTGACCATAGACTACTCTCCCCTTTGAGGACAGTAAGGAGTCTCACAACATCAGGTTAAGTCCAACAGGTTTATTTGGTATCACGAGCTTTCGAAGCACTGCTCCTTCAACTGGTGAGTCCACCTGACTCACCTGATGCAGCTCATGATACCAAATAAACCTGTTGGACTTTAACCTGGTGTTGTGAGTCTTCTTACTGTGACAACCGTATCCAACGCCGGTATCTCCACATCATGTCTCCCCTTTGAGGGAGAGAGCTGATTTGAGGTGGTTTAATCTGAGAGTCACCAACCCTCATGCGAGAGGCAAGGTTGAAAAGGCCTTCATGAGTAACTTCAGCTGGTACAGGAATCGAACCTGCACTGCTGGCATCACTCTGCATCACCAACCAGCTGTCCAGTCAACTGAGCTATAACTATACCCAAATATCATAATTGATTTTGTCCTTTGATCACCTCAGTGAAGGATTCCTTCACTGTCCAAAAGGCGCCAGGGTCAGTCTCATTACAACATGATGCCAGAATTTATCTTCAAAATCATTCAGGTTACATTGCCACTGCCATCCACGGAACATTTTTTAAAATTATTTTGTGGGGCGTGTGTGTCAGTGGTGAGGCCAACATTTGTTGCCCATCCCTGGTTGCCCTTGAGAGCAAGAATCAATCACATTGCTGTTTGGCTCTGCAGTCACATACAGGTCAAGTCAGGATTGCAGCTTTCCTTTCCTGCAGAACATTAGTGAACCGGATGGGTTTTTACAGCAATCAATGGCCATTTCATGGTCACCATTACTGAGACTAGCTTTCAATTCCAGAGTTATTAGTTGAATTCAAACTCCATCACCTGCCATGGTTCAATTTAAACCCATGCCCCCAGAGTATTAGCTTGGGCGCCTGGATTACTCATATAGTTATATTACCACTAAGCCACCATCGCTCTCTACATTGTAAAAATGCCTCGAGTCATGGGCATTCTGGTATATTAAATGCATAGAGTTAAAGTTTATTTATTAGTGTCACAAGTAGGCTGACATTAACACCGCAATGAAGCTACTGTGAAAATCCCCTAGTCGTCACACTCCAGCGCCTGTTCAAGCACACTGAGGGAGAATTTAGCATTGCCAATGCACCTAACCAGCAAGGTCTTTTTTGGAGTGTGAGAGGAAACCGGAGCACCCGGCAGAAACCCATGCAGACATGGGGAGAATGTGCAGACTCCACAAAGACAGTGTCCCAAGCCGGGAATCGAACCAGGGTCCATGGCATTGTGAGGCAGCAGTGCTAACCACCGTGCCACCGTGCCATCCTACTGTATGCTGTTGGAGAGGTGGTCCTGCAGTCTCTGTACCTCCCCCTGCATACAAATAGTGGCATTACCATTAGGCCACTTCTCCCCCACACAAATTCCAGTCAAGTGAAAGAGCTCACTTAGTCTATGGGTGGGATTTTATGGCCTCATTCATCCTGAAACTGTAAAATCCCGCCCAAGGTCAATGGACCTTCCCATGCTCCGCCCCCTTGCTCACTCCGATTCCTGTGGCAAGTGGGCTGGTAAAATTCCGGCTTATATGTCCCTCCTCACTATTAATTTTAATTATTTAATTAAATAAAAATGCAAAGCTAAATACATAAACAAGATTCACAATTCTTTGGGTGAAGAAATTTCTCCTCATAGAATCCTTACAGTGCAGATGAGGCCATTCAGCCCATCAAATCTGCCCTGACTCTCTGACAGATTATTTTACACAGGCCCTATCCCCATAACCCTCCACGTTTCCCATGGCTAATCCCCATAACCTGCACATCTTGGGATACTAACGGGCCATTTAGCATGGCCAATCTACCTAACCTACACATCTTTGGAGTGTGGGAGGAAACCGGAGCAACCGGGAAAAACGCTCGTGGACACGGGGAGAACATGCAAACTCCATACAGTCAGTTACCCAAGGCCTGAATCGAACCCTTGTCCCTGGAGCTGTAAGGAAGCAGTGCAAACCACTGTGCCACCGTGCCGCCCGGAGTTAATGATATCGTTCACTTTAGGTTAAACCTTCATCTCCATGTTATTCTACATGTTTATTTCAGCCATTTTATAAGTTTTGCCAAGTTAGCCCTATCATTTTTAACCCTTCATGTTGCATTCAGACGATTTCTAAAGAGCAATTCACACCCCATTATGACATAGCCTCTGTTTCTTTATTGGGCCTGAATTTACCATTGCGTCGCACCCATTTTTGGGCGCAAAAACTTGGTAAAGTCGGGCGTGAGGTCATTAACGCTATCTGCGCAGATGCCCACTTTACCAAGGCCCGATTCGTGCCCGAAACGGGCACAATGGCGATTTAAATGCATCTGCATGCATTTAAATTGAATTAATAGGCTGCCCGCCCAACTTCACCAGCATTTCCCCCTTTACCATCGCGTTCACGCATCGAGATTCGGCGTGAAACAGACATGCTCGGCAAAGGTCTGTTTCAGGCACTCCAGCGTCTGAAGAGGTAAGTTCAGAGCTTCCAACGGCTCTCTGACTCAGATCGGTGGTGGAGGGGGGAGGGGGACGCGGGCCAGATCATTCTCTGGTGAGGGGGGGGCGGGGGGGGTGGGGGGAGGGAGCAGGAGGCGGGTCAGATCATTCTCTGGTGGTGGGAGAGAGGAGGGAGGCTGGATCATTCTCTGGTCTGGGGGGAGGAGGGAGGCCCGATCGTTGTCTGGTGGGTGGGGGGTGGGGGGGAGGAAGGCCAGATCATTCTCTGGTTGGGGGTGGGAGGCCCGATCGTTGTCTGGTGGAGGGCGGGGGGGGGGGATGAGTTAATTCTATTCCATCGCATTTCTAATTCTGATCATTCCTGTTATAAATGCTACTCAGATTATATTTCACTTGCCATGAATGGTGTTTTTTTCCCCCTACACCAACAAGTTCAGAAGAAGTAGAAATGATCTTATTACCATTTCCCAAATTATCTACTAAACTTGGAAATGCAGTTCTTAGAATTTACTGCAAGTTGGCTGTTGCTAAACACAATTGCAAAGGTTGTTGAATCAAGCAATGGTTATTTGTACACGCACCTATATATTTCATTATACAACTTCAATAAAGGCCCGGATATGTACCTGGGTGGATTTTGCAAGTACAGGCAGCAGAGAGAAGGGATTCCACAGCTATAATAGTGCACACGCACTTAATTAGTGAAACTGTCAAAGTACTCGGCTGTGAGTATGTGAAATATACTGGGAGGGAGGCCAGGTGGATCTCTGGTGGGGGGGGGGGGGCGGGCAGGGGGGTCCACTGCCACTCTGCGGGAGGTGGCAGGAGGTCATGATCAGTCTCGGTAGCGGGGAGGGGGAGATGGGTGGATAAAGGGGACAGTTAGGTTGTGGGGGTGGGGCGACATCTGTGGGGGCCATCGCTCCTGCTTTTTGCTCCCGGGCCATTTTATCCGGGAGTGATGTGACAGCAGTGCGTTTTTCAAATTTGTTTCCTCACTGCACATGCGCAGTTCAGAGCTCCGATCATTTCGGGTGCGCAAGTCCGATCACAGACATCACCTCTACCCCCATCACAGACTTTCTCCTTGTTTTTCCACCAGTTGTTTTCTTAACCAAATGTCTACCTCTGTTGTCACTGCACCTTTTATTCTATTGTCAAACCTACTATATGGCACTTTATTTTTTTTAAACTTTATTTATTCATCACAAGAAGGCTTACATTAACACTGCAATTAAGTTACTGTGAAAATCCCCGAGTCGCCACATTCTGGCGCCTGTTCGGGTACACTGAGGGAGAATTTAGCATGGCCAATGCACCTAACCAGCACGTCTTTTGGACTGTGGGAAGAAACTGGAGCACCCTGAGGAAACAGACGCAGACATGGGGAGAACATGCAGACTCCGCACAGTGACCCAAGAGAGAAATGAACCCGGGTCCCTGGCACTGTGAGGCAGCAGTGCTAACCACTGTGCTACCGTGCCACTCAAATTCTCAAATATATTTTGGAACATCAATTGCGCTACCCTCATTTATTGCCTCTGCTACCTCACCACAAAGTTCAATCAAGTTACTTCTATACAATTTGCCTTAATTAATCCTTGCTGGCTTTCCATAATTAATCCAAAATTGTCCAAATCACTGTTAATTTGTCAAAGCTTCCCTGTCATCAAGAGTGAAACCGACTCATCTATAAAAACTGGATTTAGCCTTGCACCCTTTTTTGAACAAGCGTGTACCATTTGCAATTCTCCAATCCCCTGGAATCTCGCTTTCTAAAGAGGACTGGAAATAAATTATGGCCAATGCCTCGGCAACATCCATTCTTCCCTCAATTTCCTTGGATGTATCCAGACCTTGGTGATTTATGACTTTCGAATACTTCCTCCTTTCAATTTTTAGCTCATCCTTCTCTTTCACAATGACTTTCACAGCATCTTCTTCCATGATAAAGGCAGACAAAAAGTACTCATGCAGTGGAGGTCTTGTGGCACAGTGGTAGCATCTCTACCACTGGGCCTGAATCTCTGGATTCAAGTCCTGTGACAGGACTTGTTGACCACGGAAGGAGAATTCATAACACAGTTCAATGGGCTGATAATCAGCTCGGGAACTCTTCCCCCACTATTCCCCAAAAGGGGCAAATCAGTGTGAATGTGAAGATATCCTTTAAAAGACTCATTGGGCCCGATTATATCATTGTGTCGCGCCTGTTTGTGGGCGCGAAAATGTGGTAAAGTCAAGTGTGAGGCCATTATTTGTGATATATATAAATGATTTGGAAGAAGGTGTAACTGGTGTAATCAGCAAGTTTGCGGATGACACGAAGATGGCTGGACTTGCGGATAGCGAAGAGCATTGTCGGGCAATACAGCAGGATATAGATAGGCTGGAAAATTGGGCGGAGAGGTGGCAGATGGAATTTAATCCGGATAAATGCGAAGTGATGCATTTTGGAAGAAAAAATGTAGGGAGGAGTTATACAATAAATGGCAGAGTCATCAGGAGTATAGAAAGACAGAGGGACCTAGGTGTGCAAGTCCACAAATCCTTGAAGGTGGCAACACAGGTGGAGAAGGTGGTGAAGAAGGCATATGGTATGCTTTCCTTTATAGGACAGGGTATAGAGCATAAAAGCTGGAGTCTGATGATGCAGCTGTATAGAACGCTGGTTAGGCCACATTTGGAGTACTGCGTCCAGTTCTGGTCGCCGCACTACCAGAAGGACGTGGAGGCATTGGAGAGAGTGCAGAGAAAGTTTACCAGGATGTTGCCTGGTATGGAGGGTCTTAGCTATGAGGAGAGATTGGGTAGACTGGGGTTGTTCTCCTTGGAAAGACGGAGAATGAGGGGAGATCTAATAGAGGTATACAAAATTATGAAGGGTATAGATAGGGTGAACAGTGGGAAGCTTTTTACCAGGTCGGAGGTGACGATCACGAGGGGTCACGGGCTCAAGCTGAGAGGGGCGAAGTATAACTCAGACATCAGAGGGACGTTTTTTACACAGAGGGTGGTGGGGGCCTGGAATGCGTTGCCACGTAGGGTGGTGGAGGCAGGCACGCTGACATCGTTTAAGACTTACCTGGATAGTCACATGAGCAGCCTGGGAATGGAGGGATACAAACGATTGGTCTAGTTGGACCAAGGAGCGGCACAGGCTTGGAGGGCCGAAGGGCCTGTTTCCTGTGCTGTACTGTTCTTTGTTCTTTGTTTTATTAACGCGATCCGCGCCTGCGTCTGCACAGATGGCCACTTTACCGAGACCCGGGAATGGCCGCGATCCGATTCGCGCCCAAAGCGGGCGCAACATTTGCATGCATCTAAATTGAATTAATGAACTGCACCCAACTTTATCAGCATTTCCCCCTTTACCACCGTGTTCACCAGTCCAGAATCGCGCCGAAATGGACATGCTGAATAATAGTCTGTTTTGGGCACTCCAACTGCTGAAAAGGTAAGTTCAGAACTTCCAACGGCTCTCTGACTCAGATCGGTGGTGGTGGGGGGGGCGTGGGGGGTGGGGGGGGGGGGGGGGGGGTCAGATCATTCTCTGGTGGGGGGAGGTGGAGGAAGGAGGGCAGATCGTTGTCTGGTTGGGGAGGGAGGAGGAGGCAGGTCAGATGGACCTCTGGGGGGGTGGGGAGGAGGGGAGTGAGGCCAGATCATTCTCTGGGTGGGGGGGCGGGAGTGAGGCCAGATCATTCTCTGGGTGGGGGGGCGGGACTGAGGCCAGATCATTCTCTGGAGGGGGGGGCAGGCGTGAGTGAGGCCAGATCATTCTCTTCTTTGGCGGGGGAGGAGGGAGCTGGGTAAGATGTGTCTCTGGTAGAGGTGGGAGGCCCGATCACTCACTGATGTGTGGGGGAGGGGGGGATTTCAGGCCAGATGGATCTCTGGTGAGGGGGTGGAGGGACGGGGAGTCCGCTGCCACCCTGCGGGTAATCGGTGGGGAGGAAGGAGGCAGAGGGTCGTGATCGGTGTAGGTAGTGGGGGTGTGGGTGGATAAGGGGGACAGTGATATCTGCAGGAGCCATCATTCCCACTTTTCGCTCCTGGGCGCTTCCTCCGCTTTCTGCGTCCCGGGAGCGATCTGACACGGGCGCGCTTTTTCAAATTTTTTTCTAACGGCGCATGCGCAGTTCAGAGCTCCGAACGTTTCGGGCGCGCTAAGCCCCACCCGCAGCGTGATTCAGACTCGCGATTTTTTTTTCAGGCTGAGTGCGTATTGGGGCGCCTGGGAACAGGTTTCCAAGTCGGATCTGAATTACGCCCAGATTCAGCACTTAGAATCAAAATGGTAAAATCAGGCCCATTATGTAACTCAACCATGCATTCTGACTCCATGCCTACATATCCCTCTTATTACTATTAAAATGTCTATGTAAAGACTTCTGGAATATCCTTTATGTTGTTTGCCAGAATCTTCTCATACTTTTCTTACTGTCTTATTTCCTTTTTTACATTACCTCTGAATTTTTTTTATTCAGTCTAGTTCTCATTGGTATGAGCAACCTGATGTATGTCATACACACCTATTTTCTGCTTCATCTTACTCTCCATAACTTTCATATTTAGACTTTGGTTATCCTAGCTGCTAAATCTTTCATTCCAATATACCTGGGATGGAACCAGTCTAACTCTTCAAAGTTGTCTATTATTATTCTAGGTTGCTGTTTGTCCTTTACGAAAGCTAAATTCAATCTGATGATATTATGATCACTGCGCCCTAAATGCCCCCTAATTAACACTGGATTTACTTGACCCACCTCATTCCCCAGGAACAGACCCAGCAATGGCTCCTTCAGCATTGGGAAGGAAACAAAGTGATCTGAAGCATTCTCCTGGGGACATTTCAGAAATATTTCCCTCTCTTTGTCTCTTAACAATTACTATCCCAGTCTTTAAGATAACTGAATTCTCCCATCATCACAATTTTATCGTTCTTCTATTTCTGTAACTTTCCTGCAAATTTATTTATGTGTATCTTTTCCACATTTAGCAACCTATGTAATATACCCATGGTAACTCTGTTATTTCTTAACTCTAACAGAATAGATTCTATCTTTGATCACTCTTCTTTCTAGAACTGTAATATTCTTCCAAATCAACACTGCTACTCCTCCTTCTGTCTTTCCATCCCTCGCTTTTTTGGACACATCAACCAGAATCTTATTGCTCCACCAGCCACGGGAGTCGGAGTGGGCGAGGGGTGGAACATAGGAAGATCCATTGACCTCGGGCGGGTTTCTACTGTGTCGGGATGAGCAAGGCCATAAAATCCCGCATCGCATCTCCAGGGATCCTGCACTATGTTCAGCCAAGTCTCCATTATTGTCGCAATGTCATCATTTTTAATTACTGGAGATTCCAGAGCACTCTCTGAAGGTTGACAATCTTGTCTCCACTGACTAAATAAAGGAAGTTCATAGAGTGGTAGCAGAACTTTTCCGTCCTGCCCGCCACGGGAATAGTAGCGAGCGGGACACAGGCCATGCAAAGGTCTGTTGATCTCGGGTGGGATTTTCTGGTCTTGGAAATCCAGAGACCCAGGGTAATGCTCTGGGCACCCAGATTCAAATCCCACCACTGCAGATGGTGAAATTTAAATTCAGTAAAAATCTGGAATTAAAATTCTAATGATGACTATGAAACCATTGTCGATTGTTGTAAAAACCCATCTGATTCACTAATGTCCTTTCGGAAAGGAAATCTCTCGTCCTCCCCTGGTCTGGCCTACATGTGACTCCAGAGCCACAGCAATGAGGTTGACTCTTGGCTAGTGATGAGCCCAGCCAGCGATGCCCATATCCCATGAACAAATAAAAATAATCTGGCTGTGATGTTTACCTTGGTCAAATGCCCTGTAGGTGTTTATTTTCTCCACATGTGTGGAGATGCAATCAGACTATTCAAACAAATCCAAATTTGAATCACAAACTTGAAAGGAGTGAAGGAAAAAAGGTGAAGAAAATAGACTGTGTAACGCAACTATGCATATGTATTAACAATTATACCTTAACAGTTACAAGACCATTATGTTGTTTTGCCTAATCAACAAACATTTAAAGAAATACTAGGAAAAATATGTTTCCTAATTAACTTAATTTCCATATGTAAATTTGACCTAATTATCATGCATTCAGTATTTGAGACATTTTTCACATTACAGATACCCATTTTTTAATTAGCACAACGTACATCTGCAAATTAGATCTAATTAGTAAAATTAATTTACCATGCCGCCCCATCTAATTAATGCGGAAATGATTATGTAAAAGAGGTAATTTTTTTGCCCTTCCTTGTTCTTACACAATGTCCTGTCACAAACGCAAAGTAAAAATATAATCGGATTCGTACTTCTATTTGTCTTTTGTATTTTCAAGCCTTTTATTCATTTTCTCATTAATAATGTTGAAGTTTCTATATTTTGAAATGCTCAGAATCTTATCCGGCCTCAGGGGATTAAAGCCTCATCTCTACTTGGTGGTATGTAGCCTTCCACAGAATGAACTCCAGCCCCCTCACATCAGATCCAAATTAATAATGGGGCCTCGGTGTAGAGCTGTTGCCTTTGTAGTACTAATTGGCACGAAATTAACAGTCTGCTTCCGAGAGGCTGCTCCAGGAAGGTGGACACAATCAGCAGGCTAATTTCACCGAGGTAAATCAGCCAGATACAGGAGAAATGCATCACAACTCATGTGCTGTTTTAATGGGAGGAGCACTTAAAAGTGCTGCCTGCATTTCAAGACATATAATGGAATTTGTTTTAGCTATATCCAATCAAAGTCCAATTCAAAGTCTCAAACAGTGAGACATTACAGGTCCAAGCTGACAAGACAGTCAAGTCCCTTCCTGTCTTGGGCTTGATCTACATGATCCAAGCTGATAGGAGCAGGCATTGCACCCCCTCCAGTGCTTGATCTCATTTGCATCTTAGCCAAAAGGCCTAGATGCCATTTTCAAATGAAGCCTCAGTGTAACTTCATTGACTACTATCAAGTGCAGGACTACAAAACCGCACACTTGATCTTAGCTAAGACATATAATGGAATGTTAATGCAGTTCCTGGAAATGAAGTGCACTCATGAAGATAAATGGAGTGTATCAACCCTGCTCTCCTCTCCCCCACCTCCCCCTACCCATTTAGGTAAGGCTATGTAAACCATTTGAGAATTCAAAATTGGCAAACCAGCCTTCCTTGACTTGAATGTTTAAACCTCAGTCAGACCAAATCAGATTAACTATATGTCATTTCTTCTCCCCATCACTAAGAGGTGTCATCACACGCACAAGTACACACAGTCAGAGCATTTCCTTAATTACAAGTAATGGCTAAAATTCTATCAGTGTGCTTCTTGGAATCTTAAACTTTTCAAGGTATTTGTACAGTCCCATCTCTCCCCGGGTCATTGGAACAAGAGTGGACCATTTAACCCCTCAAAACTGTTCCACTATCCAATTCAAGTAAGGGTAAATTGTATGTTAATTCCATCAGATTCTGAAGCAGTCCATGTCCATACGCAGCAAGACCTGGACAGTATCCCGGCTTGTACTGGTAAGTGACAAGTAACATATGCTCAACCCAAATGAGAGACAATGACCAATAAGAGATAATTTAATCACCTCCCCTTGACATTCAATGGCACGTCTGCCACCGAATCCCCCACTATCGACTTGCTGAGGGTTACCATTCATCAGAATCTGAACTGCACCAGCCATATAAATACTGTGGCTGTGAGAGTAGATCAGAGGCTGGGAATTATGTGGGTTGTAACTCATCTCCTGACTCCCCAAAGCCTGCCCACCATCTACAAGGCAAAAGTCATGTGATGGAGCACTCTTCATTTGACTGGTTCAGAGTAGTTCCAATAACACTCAAAAATCTCAATACAATCTCGGACAAAAGCAGCCCATTTGATTGGCACACCATCCACCACAATAAACATTCACTTCCTCCATTAGCAACGCACAGTAGCAGCAGTGTATATCATCTACGAGATGCACTGTAGCAACTCACCAAGGCTCCTTCAACAGCACTTTCCAAACCTTCGATCCCTTCCACCTAGAAGGGCAAGGATGACAGATGCATGGGAACACTTCCACCTGGAAGTTCCCCTCCAAGTCACACACCATCCTGACTTGGAACTATATCATCGTTCCTGCACTGTCGCGAGGTCAAAATCCTGAAACTCCCTTCCTAACAGCACTGTGGGTGCTGTTAGGAAGGGAGTACAAGACATGGTTCAAGAAGACAGCACACCACGACCTTCTCAATTAGGGATAGCAACATATGCTGGTCGAGTCACATCCCGTGCACGAATACACACAAAAATCTATCTGCCTTGGTTTGTAACCTTTAATACCTTTTGTCAGGAAAAATATTGTTTCGAAATTTTCAATTTACTTAGTCTCAGCAAGTAGAAAGGGTCGAGAGCTTCAGGTTTTTAGGTGTCCAGATCACCAACAACCTGTCCTAGTCCCCACCATGCCGACATTATAGTTAAGAAAGCCCACCAAATCCTCTGCTTTCTCAGAAGACTAACGAAATTTGGTATGTCCACTACGATTCTCACCAACTTTTACAGATGCACCATAGAAAGCATTCTTTCTGGTTGTATCACAGCTTGGTATGGCTCCTGCTCTGCCCAAGACCGCAAGGAACTACAAAAGGTTGTGAATGTAGCCCAATCCATCACGCAGACCAGCCTCCCATCCATTGATTCTGTCTATACTTCCCGCTGCTTCGGAAAAGCAGCCACCATAATTATGGATCCCATGCACCCCGGACATTCTCTCCTCCACCTTCTTCCATCGGGAAAAAGGTACACAAGTCTGAGGTCACGTACCAACCGACTCAAGAACAGCTTCTTCCCTGCTGCTATCAGATTTTTGAATGGAATTACCTTGCATTAAGTTGATCTTTCTCTACACCCTAGCAATGACTGTAACACTACATTCCGCACTCTCTCCCTTCCTTCTCTATGAATGGTATGCTTTGTCTGTATTGCACGCAAGAAATAATACTTTTCACTGTATACTAATACATGTGACAATAATAAATCAAATCAAATCAGCAGCTAATTTAGATTCAGAGTTGCAGACTTAAACTAGCCATGGTGTGAGGAAGTGCTTCCTGACACCATCTCTGACTAGCCTAGTTTTAACTTTAAGTTCAGGGTCACTTGTGTCGAAACCTGGTCAAGATGCCAAGTATTTACCTAAATTAAACTCCATCTGCGATTCGTCAGCCCACTGGCCCAATTGATCAAGATCAATTGTGAATCCTTTGAATTGAATCTGAATATTGTACAGAGAACATCCACAAGTTGTATAATAGTGTGCTATTATCGGATTATGGGGTGGATTTTTATGGCCAGTCCTACTGGTGGCACAGTGGCTTACACTGCTGCCTCACAGCGCCAGAGTCCCGAGTTCAATTCCAGCCTTGGGTGACTGCCTGTGTGGAGTTTGTACATTCTCCTTGTATCTGTATGGGTTTCCTCCAAATGTTCCCGTTTCCACCCACAGTCCGAAGATGTGCAGGTTGGCCACGCTAAATTGCCCCTTAGTGTCAGGGGGATTAGCAAGGCAAATACATGGGGTTACAGGGTAGGGCCTGGAGGGGATAGTTGTCAGTACAACATTAATGGGCTGAATGGCCTCCTTCTGCACTGCTGGATTCTATGATTCCATCTTCCAGTTCCACCAAAGTCAATGGAGTTTTTAACAGCTCACCCCATCTTCTGCCCCCCTCCGCCCCCCACCCCCCCAACAATGGGGGCAGAAAATCTGCCCATGAAATATGTTGCCTAGTCAAGAGCAAACTGTTGTGGGAATTGTATGAAGAGGCGGCATAGTGGCACAGTGGTTAGCACTGCTGCCTCACTGTATCAGGGACCCAGGTTCGATTCCTGGCTTGGGTCACCATCTGTGTGGAGTCTGCACATTCCCCCCATGTCTGCATGGGTTTCCTCCAGGTGCTCCAGTTTCTTCCCAAACTCCAAAAATGTGCAGGTTAGGTGGATTGGCCATGCTAAATTGAGCCTTAGTGTCAGGCGATTAGCAAGGTAAATATGTAGGGTTACAGGGATAGGGCCTGGGTGGGATTGTGGTCGGTGCAGCTCGATGGGCCAAATGGCCTCCTTCTGCACTGTAGGGATTCTATGATTCTAAAAATTGTTTTGATTTATCTGAGGGAGCATGATGGAGTTTGATAAGGAGAGACGGGGCTCATGCAAGGGTTAAGCACCGGCAACGAACTGTTGGGCGGAATGGTCTGTTTTGTTGCTGTACATTCTATGAAATTAATAGCAGCAACCAGGCGGAAGAATGAGAGTGAAGGAGAGGTTGGAATTCAAAGGTAGGAATTGATCAGATTTAAGTAAATTGCATGTTCCCTCGGGTCACCTATCATGATAAACCGGGTTGTGTTAGATCAGGACTGAAATAATGAGGGAAGACATGAGTTACAGTAACAGAGCAATGTTGTTCATTTGTTTGCGTTCAATACATTGATTTTTGGTTCTCTCCTGGCTGTAGTACAGGTTTGTCATATAAAACACTGCCGATCTGTTCATGTTTGCTGCCCTGAAATGCCAACATTGTTACATTTATAACAACAAAAGGTGTTGCGAATACTTTCAACCCGAAATAAAAACGCAACATGCTGGGAAACATTACTGACCTGAAACATTAACCCTACCTACACCACAGCAGCACATGGCATTTATATAGCCCCTTTTAACATTGTGAAATATCCCGCACAGCCTTGGCTCAGTGGGAAATAGTTTAACCCGCCAAACAGGAGGCTGTGGATTCATAGAATCATTGTATAGAATCCCTACAGTGCAGAAGGAGGCCATTTGGCCCATCAAAACTGCACTGACTGGGCAGCACAGTGGCAAAGTGTTGAGCAGTGCTGCCTCACAGCGCCAGGGACCCGGGTTCAATTTTGGCTTTGGGTGACTGTCGGCGTGGAGTTTGCACATTCGCCCCGTGTCTGCGTGGGTTTGCTCTGGGTGCTCCGGTTTCCTCCCACAGTCCAAAGATGTGCAGGTTAGGTTGGCTGGCCATGCTAAATTTCCCCTCAGTGTCCCAAGATATGTAGATTAGGGGGATTAGCAGGGTAAAGACATGTGGTTACAGGGGTAAGTGCTGGGTGGGACTGTTGTCAGAGCAGGCTCAGTGGGCCAAGTGGCTTCCTTCTGCACCGTAGGGATTCTATGGTTCCCCAACACAACATCCCACCAGGTCCTATCCCCTTAACCCCACGTATTTACCCCACTATTCCCTCCAACCAACACATCTCTGGACATTAAGGAAAAATTTAGCATGGTCAATCCACCTCACCTTCACATCTTTGGACTGTGGGAGAAAACCAGAGCACCCGGCGGAAACCCCAAGCAGGCACGGGGAGAACATGCAAACTCCGCACAGTCACCCAAGGCTGGAATTGAACCGGGGTCCTTGGAGCTGTGAGGCAACAGTGCGAACCACTGTGCCACCGTGCTGCTCTCAGTGCTCAGTTCTGAGACTTAAGCATAAAAGTTGAGGCTGACCTATCAGCGCAGTATTGAGAGAATGATGCACTGTTGAAGGTGCTGTTTTTTCAGATTAGACATTATACCGAGGCTCTATCTAGTCTCCAAGGTGAGATGAAAATTTTCCATGGTGCTATTTTGAAGAAGAGTGGGAGAGCTTTCCCCAATGTCCTGGTGAATATTTATCCCTGTTGGCTAAAATAGGTAATCTGGCCATTATCACAATGTTGTTTGTGGAAACTTGCTGTCTGCAAATTGGTGGTTGTTATTCCTGCATTACAAGATTGATTACACTTCAAAAATACTTCATTTGTTGTAAAATGCTTTAGGGCATCTGAGGTAATGAAACGTGCTGCATAATGAAAGCGGGCAGCACAGTGGCACTGCTGCCACAGGGTTCAATTCCGGCCTCGGGGTACAGTCTGTATGGAGTTTGCACATTCACCTCATGTCTGCGTGGGTTTCCTCCAGGTGCTCCGGTTTCCTCCCATACTCCAAAGATGTGCAGGTTAGGTGGATTGGCCATGGCAAATTTTCCCTCAGTGTCCAAAGATTAGCGGGGTACATATGTGAGGTCACAGGGATAGGGCCTGGGTAAGATGCTCTGTGTGCACTGTAGTGCAGACTTGATGGGCTGAATGACCTCCTTCTGCATTGTAGGGATTCTATGATTATCAGACAAAACTTGGCACCAAACCAGAGAAGGAGATATGAGTGCTATAATGTAACCAATGGTAACATGCTATGAGGCAATGTAACCAATGGCCAAATGATGTATAAATAGAAAGTAGATGGGGATTATGGGGAGCATTTGTGACCCAGGGTGTGCTTCAAGTGGTGGTGCAATGAGGTTTCTTTATTAAACCTTTACTTTGATTTACTTTGTGAAATTAGTTCTTTTATTGTTTGCGACTGGAGTGTCCTGACTGACGGATAAACATGAGGAGAATGAATAAAAGCCAATTGGGCAGTAATTTTTGAGGAAGGTTTTGAAGAATGATAGAGAGGTGGAGAAACTGGGATGTCTAGGGATGGAATTCTGGAGCTTAGGCCCGAGCCAGCTCAAGGTACGGCTTCCAATGGTGAGTTGAATGTTGTGCAAGATACACAAGAGTCCTAGAAGTGGAGGAGTGCAGAGATCCTAGAGGTTGTCAACCAGACAAGGTTGCAGAGAGAGGAAGGGACAACTTCTTGGAGATATTTGTACATTATGTGAGAATTTTGAAACTGTGGCATTGTTGAATCTGTGGGTTAGTGAGCGCAATAGGTGATTGGGTTCTGGTTCAGGTTAGAATACAAGGGACAGAGCTTTGGAGTTAAAGTTATGGTTGGTGGAAGGTTGCCTGGGAAGGAGAGCACTGGAATGGTTGAGTCCGGAGATGACAACAGCATGGATAAAGAATTCAGCAGCAGATAAACTAAGAGACAATTGACATTAAAGTTTACAGGTTTAATTAATATTGTCACCAATCGGCTTACATTAACACTGCAATGAAGTTACTGTGAAAATCCCCTAGTCGCCACACTTCAGCGCCTGTTCGGGTAGACTGAGGGAGAATTTAGCATGGCCAATGCATCTAACCAGCACGTCTTTCACACTGTGGGAGAAAACCGGAGCTTCCTGAGGAAACCCACGGGGAGAACGTGCAGACTCCGCACAGACAGTGACCCAAGCCGGGAATCAAACCCAGCTCCCTGACGCTGTGAGGCAGCAGTGCTAACCACTGTGCCACCACAGGCAGACTTTTTGATAGCGAGAATATGATGTCAAAAGCTCAGCTTAAGGTCAGGTAAAAGTTTAAGTTGTGAACAGGCTGGGTTCACATGAGATCGTGGCGAGGTAAAGAGTTTGAATCAGGGTCAGAGTTTGTGGCAGGGATCAAGAGCAATGAATTGGTCTTCTCGATGTTACATTGGAAAAAAAGTAACAACTGATCAAGGACTGGATGTTGGAAAAACAGTCCAAGCAATCTGAAAAAAAACAGGCAAAGTGCAGTAGGCATGGGAATTGGTGGTGAGGTGCACTAGGGTATCAATTGCAACTTGTATTTTGTCTTTGGAAGATTTCACCAAGAGCATCATGTAGATGAGAAATTTGGTCATAGAGTCATAGAGGTTTACAGCATGGAAAAGGGCCCTTCAGCCCAACTTGTCCATTCCCCCCTTTTTTTAACCACTAAGCTTGTCCCAATTGCCCGCATTTGGCCCATATCCCTTTATACCCATCTCATTCATGCTTTTTAAAAGACAAAATTGTACCCGCCTCTACTACTGCCTCTGGCAACTTATTCCAGTCACTCACCACCCTCTGTGTGAAAAAAACTGCCCCTCTGAACCCTTTTGTATCTCGCCTCTCTCACCTTAAACCTATGGCCTCTAGTTTTAGACTCCCCTACCTTTGGGAAGAGATGTTGACTATCTAGCTGATCTATGCCCCTCATTATTTTCTTGACCTCAATAAGATCACCCGCTAAGCCTCCTACGCTCCAGGGAAAAAAGTCCCAGTCTATCCAGCCTCGCCTTATAACTCCAACCTATGTCCTCAGATATAGCACTCAGAGAAACCATTGCAGCAGATACTCTGATTCTGCCTGAATCGATATGAATGGAATTAGTTGGGAGCAGTAAGCTAGACTGGGGTAGGGGAAACTGGGGGTGGGGGGAGGCAAGGGAAAAGAGGGAAGCAGCAAGGGGCAGCTTCAAGCATGGTTTCCCTCTGGGTGACAAAGGAATTCATGAGCTCCCCATACTTGTCATTAGAGCTGGTTGGGGTGATGGAAACATAGAAACATAGAAGACAGGAGCAGGAGGAGGCCATTTGGCGCTTCGATGGCTGATCGTCCAACTCAATAGACTAATCCTGCTTTTTCCTCATGTGTTGTGTGGAGGATGTATTGAAGGAGGAGAGAAATGATGCTTGGAGTTTTATCTTGGCATCGGGGTATCATCCTGGATAAGTGAGAAGATTTGTTTCTCCACAGATGTATGCCTGACCCAGTGATTGTTTCCAGCATTTTCCACATACATTAGCGTTACACTGAGGCAAGTTTAATCACGGATTAACGAGGGAAGCAAGAAATTTTGTCTTCCACCCAGTCTCAGTTAATCCTGAATGAAGTGCCTTCAGGGGTATTGGTGAGTCAGGAGGAGAACACCTAGTGGAATAAAAACAAAAACCTATTGCTGTGTTGGATTCTAGTTTGGCGACAGAAATAACAGGAAAACCCAGGCACAATGACCACTTTTAATCAAGCATCATTAAAATACATAAATGACCTAATGCCAGTTTAAGATGAATGCCCAGGGCCTGGGCACAAATTGGGCATGTCGCATTATTCTCTGAAAATCATAGAATCATAGAATCCTACAGTGCAGAAGGAGACCATTTGGCCCATCGAGTCTGCACCGACCACAATCCCACCCAGGTCGTATCCTCATAACTCCATGCATTTACCCTAGCTGGCCCCCCCTGACACTAAGGGGCAATTTAGCTTGGCCAATCCGCCTTACTCGCGCATCTTTCAGACTGTGGGAGGAAACCGGAGCACCCGGCGGAAACCCACGCAGACACAGGGAGAACGTGCAGACTCCACACAGACAGTGACCCAGGAATTGAACCCGGGTCCCTGGTGCTGTGAGGGAGCAGTGCTAACCACTGTGCCACCGTGCTGCCTGCCCCGAAAATAATCCCTTTGCTCCGGTTTCAACCAGTGACAAAGACCAATCTCTCTCCCAACTAAACTTAAGACAGTTGAGGGCACCTCAAGTAACAGTAGAAAGATGTTTCAAATATTTACATCTTTGCCCATGCTTCTTTAGCCAACACATAGTGAGTTAGTAACAAGATAAAAGTGCTTAAGAACCAATGAGTCAATTTTGACTTTCTGATGTTGTGGTAATATGGACAGTGAATCCGCAGTTTATTTTACGTTGCTCTCTATTTTAATTTACTTTGAAGTTGTCCAAGTTAAAATTTGGGTTCAATTTGATTAAATAATTTTTCATGAATTAAAGGATTAAAGAGACACCTTATTCAACATGTGACCATATGAACATATGAGTTAGGAACAGCAGTAGGTCATTGGGCCCCTCGAGCTTGCTCTGCCATTCAATAAGAATATGGTTGATCTGACTGTGGCCTTAACTCCACTTTCCCTCCACCTACAATACCCTTTGACTCCCTTGTAGTCAAGAATCCATCTCTCTTGACCTTAAAAATACTCAATGACCCTGCCTCCACTGATCTCAGTGAAGGAGAGTTACAAAAACTCAGAAGCCTCTGAGAGAAAACCTCCTCCCAATATGCTGCTTCACAGCTCCAGCGACCTGGGTTCAATTGCCGGCTTGGCTCACTGTATGTGCGGAGTCTGCACATTCTCTCTGTGTCTGCGTGGGTTTCCTCCGGGTGCTCCGGTTTCCTCGCACAGTGGATTGGCCATGGTAAATTAACCTTTATCTCCCAAGATGTGTAGGTTAGGGAGATTAGCGGGGTAAATACTTGGGGTTACAGGGAACAGGTCTGGATGGGATTGCCCCTTAGTGTCAGAGAGATTACGTGAGGTCACAAGGATTGGGACTGGGTGGGATTGTTGTTGGTGGAGATTCGATGGGCTGAATGACCTCCTTCTGCACTCTAGGCAATCTATGATTTTATGATAGCAAAGTTACATTTCTCGCTTGGCCAAGCTAAATTTCCCCTTAGTGTCCTGGGATGTGTAGGTTAGAGGGATTAGCAGGTAAATGTATGGGGTTATGAGGATCAGGCTTGGGTGGGATTGTTGTTGGTGCAGACTCAATGGGCCAAATGGCCTTCTTCTGCACTGTCGGGTTTCTATGATTCCATGAATCTATGATAATATCCTTCTTAAATGGGAGAACCCTTATTTTTGAACTGTGTCACTTAGTTCTAATCTCTCCCACAAAGGGAAACATCATCTCAGCATCCACCCTGTCATGGCCCCTCAGGATCTTATACATTTCAATAAGTTCACCTCTCATTCTTCTAAACTCCAATGGATACAGGCCCAGCCTATCCAACCATTCCTTATCCCAGAGCACTAAGTTTTACTCTGTCAGTTCAAGAACACATTGATGGTGTTTCAGGTTTTCAGCTATATGTTCGCAGATGTGTTGTCTGGAGTTTAGCGGAAGTGCCCAGAGACTCCCTACACCATGGCAGCACGGCGGCACAATGTTTAGCACTGTTGCCTCACAGCACCAGGGACCCAGGTTCAATTCCCGCTTGGGTGACTGTCTGTGTGGAGTCTGCACATTCTCTGCACAACTTTTGTTGCCATTTGAAGGACTGTGCACAATATATTCATAGAATCCCTGCAGCGGGACGCCATTTGACCCATTGAGCCTTTACCAACAATCCCACCCAGGCCTTATCCCCATAACTCCATGTAATTATCCTGTTAGTCCCTCTGATACAATAAGGGGCAATTTTATCATGGCCAATCCACCGCACGTCTTTCAGAATGTAGGAGGAAACCGGAGCACCCGAAGGAAACCCACGTAGACACAGTGAAAACGTGCAAACTCCACACAGGCAATCACCCAAGGCTGGAATCGAACCTGGGTCCCTGGCACTGTGAGGCAGCAGTGCTAACCATTGGGCCACCATGTCGTGTTGGAAAAAATTGTATTCTCAGCAGCAATGAAGCAGCATGCAAGGCATGGGTGGGAAACATGCTCCACAAGTTCAACAGCACAGGGATCAGGCTTGCGGTGGCAATGGCAACTTGCAGGCATCAAGATCACTGGCGACAACAAATAAAACTGGCATTACGGTAGTGACTTGATAATGTTATCTTGTGCGGAGTGTTCTAAAGATGGCAACTGGAACACTTCCATCCATCAGGTGATGGTTTGTGCCTTTCAAACTATCTGAACTAGTTTGTACCTGTAAATCAATCACTTATTCAAAAAACAGGCATGCCAACTTTTCAAGATCCTGTTAATAATATTCTGTAGACTGGGCAGGTGGTTAGGTGAGCAATTGTTGCCTTAGAATGTAACTGCAATGAAATAATACACATAATATAAAAATTACTAATAACCCCGATGCAATCGTTGTGAAGGTTAAGGAGAGATATAATAGAGGCTTTTCAAATCATGAAAGGCTTTGATGGGGTAAACAAAGAAAAACCATTTCCATTGGCAGTGGGGTCAGTCATCTAAGGAAACACATAATTAAGGTGATTGGCAAAAGAAGGAGAGGCAAGATGGGGAGAAAATGCTTTATGCGATAAATTGTTATGATCAAGAATACACTGCCTAAAAGAGTGGCGGAAGCAGATTCAATTGGAACTTTCAACAGGGAATTGAGGCAGCCCAGTGGCACAGTGGTTAGCACTGCTGCCTCACAGCGCTAGGGACCCCGGTTCGATTCTTGGCTTGGGTCACTGTCTGTGTGGAGTCTGCACATTCTCCCCGTGTCTGCGTGGGTTTCCTCCGGTTGCTCCGGTTTCCTCCCACAGTGCGAAAGACGTGCTGGTTAGTGCATTGGCCGTGCTAAATTCTCCCTCAGTGTACCCGAACAGGCGCCGGAATGTGGCGACTAGGGAATTTTCACAGTAACTTCTTTGCAGTGTTAATGTAAGCCTGCTTGTGACACTAATAAATAAAGTTAAACTTAACCCATACAACATACAAGATAACTGCAGCCCTGCCAAAAATCAGCATGCTTCTAAATTATTGTACATCAAGCTTCTCAGCCCCTACCAATGAGAACGATTGCCATGAAGTCCTACTTGCTACAGGCAGACATATTAAGGAGATTGTAGCTGTACTATTCATCGGGGCTATTAATGTCTTCACTTTGTCAGCAACAAGACGAGAGTGAAGGAAATTCAGGAGAAATGCTGTCCTTTTCAGGAGGGGGCCATTTGACCCATTGAGCTTGCACCAACAGTCCCACCCAGGCCCTATCCCCATAACTCCATGTATTTACCCTATTAGTCCCCCTGATACTAAGGGGCAATTTTATCATGGCCAATCCACCTAACCCGCACATCTTTCGGACTGTAGGAAGAAACCGGAGCACCCTGAGGAAACCCACGTAGACACGGGGAGAATGTGCAAACTCCACACAGGCAATCACCCGAGGCTGGAATCGAACCTGGGTCCCTGGCACTGTGAGGCAGCAGTGCTAACCACTGGGCCACCATGTCGTGTTGGGAAAAAATTGTATTCTCGGCAGCAATGAAACAGCATGCCAGGCATGGGTGGGAAACATGCTCCACAAGTTCAACAGCACAGGGATCAGGCTTGCGGTGGCAATGGCAACTTGCAGGCATCAAGATCACTGGTGACAAGAAATAAAACTGGCATTACGGTAGTGACTTGGTAATGTTATCTTATGCGGAGTGTTTTAAAGATGGCAACTGCAGCACTTCCATCCATCAGGTGATGGTTTGTGCCTTTCAAACTATCTGAACTAGTTTGCATCTGTAAATCAATCACTTATTCAAAAAACAGGCATGCCAACAATTCAAGATCCTGTCAATAATATTCTGTAGACTGGGCAGGTGGTTAGGTGAGTAATTGTTGCCTTAAATGTAACTGCGGTAAAATAATATACATTATATAAAAATTACTAATAACCCCGATGCAATCGTTGTGAAGGTTATGGAGAGATATAATAGAGGCTTTTCAAATCATGAAAGGCTTTGATGGGGTAAACAAAGAAAAACCATTTCCATTGGCAGCGGGGTCAGTCATCTAAGGAAACACATAATTAAGCTGATTGGCAAAAGAAGGAGAGGCAAGATGGGGAGAAAATGCTTTATGCGATAAATTGTTATGATCAAGAATACACTGCCTGAAAGAATGGCGGAAGCAGATTCAATAGGAACTTTCAACAGGGAATTGAGGCAGCACGGTGGCACAGTGGTTAGCACTGCTGCCTCACAGTGCTAGGGACCCAGGTTCAATTCCAGCCGCGGGTCACTGTCTGTGTGGAGCTTGCACATTCTCCCTGTGTCTGTGTGGGTTTCCTCCGGGTGCTCCGGTTTCCTCCCACACTCCAAAGATCATAGAATCCCTACATTTGGCCCATCGAGTCTGCGCCGACCACAATCCCATCCAGACCCTATTCCCATAACCCAAAATATTGACCCTGCTAATCCCCTGACACTAAGAATCAATTTAGTATGGCCAATCAACCTAACCCGCACATCTTTGGGCTTTGGAGGTTAGGTGGCTTGACCATGTTAAATTGTCAGTTAGTGTCCAACGATGTGCAGGCTAAATGGATTGTGCAGGGTTAGGTGGATAGGGCAAATGGGTAGGGGGGCCTGAGTGAGATACTCTTTCAGACAATCAGTGCTTGTAGGGCCAAATGGTGTCTTTCTGCAGAGTAGAGATTCTATGATTCTCTGGTAATATCAGATGACCACTGGTTCTTTACACCTGTAACACACAGTTATCAACAATGAACTCCACACTTAATGTTTCTATCACATTAATTACAAGAACAAAGGGCAGGAGAATTAACAAGCCTGTACAGCATGATAGGCCATCGTGAAGTGAATTACAAATATACCCGCAATATGCTTGGACTTCTAAAAGAAAAGCAAATTAAGAAATTAAGCTTCCAGGACTGAAATCAATAGGTTTTTGCTTGGTATGGATAACAAGGGACATGAAACAAAGGCAGGTAAATAGAGTTGAGGTGTACATCGGCCACAGTCTAATTGAATTGCAAGAGAGACTGAATGGCCTAACTCTTCTTCCTAATTTTCATACGCATGCATGAAATAAGAACATCTTTTGACCCATTTTACACCGAGCATATGTAAGTTACTTTATTATTGATTCTCAAGAAGTGATCACAAATGCTGAAGACAGTTTCTACAAAGACCTCTGCCACACAATCCTACCTGTTGCCTGGGTGGTCACATGTACATCAGGTTGATACGAACACAGGAAGTGACACGTCAGTAATGTGCTAGTTCTCCCCCAGCAGAGGCAGACACACTGCATGCAAGAGCGGCTAAGATTGTTTGATTTGATTTATTATTGTCACATGTATTAACATACAGTGAAAAATATTGTTTCTTGCGCGCTATACAGACAAAACATACTGTTCATAGAGAAGGAAACGAGAGAGTGCAGAATGTAGCGTCACAGTCAAAGCTAGGGTGTAGAGAAAGATCAACTTAATGCGAGGTAGGTCCATTCAGAAGTCTGACAGCAGCAGGGAAGAAGCTGTCCTTGAGTCAGTTGGTACGTGACCTCAGACTTTTGTATCTTTTTCCTGACAGAAAAAAATGGAAGAGAGAATGTACAGGGTGCGTGGGGTCCTTAATTATGCTGGCTGCTTTGCCGAGGCAGCGGGAAGTGTAGACAGAGTCAATGGATGGGAGGCTGGTTTGCGTGATGGATTGGGCTATATTCACGACCTTTTGTAGTTCCTTGCGGTCTTGGGCAGAGCAGGAGCCACACCAAGCTGAACCCTTCTTCGTGTTAGTCCCTTGTCGTCAGTCTATACAACCCTACAGCCCTGGTGTTAGGAGCTGGCTGAGATGGCACAGGGACTTCGCTGCATCAACCTGCCCATCTTTGATGAAAACATTGTGGAGAACTGGACTAAGTTTGAAAGAGCATGGTGCATCTGCAGTTATAGAATCATCGAAACGGTAGCACAGTGGTTAGCATTGCTGCTTCACAGCGCCAGGGACCTGGCTTGGGTCACTGTCTGTGTAGAGTTCGCACATTCTCCCCGTGTCTGCGTGGGTTTCCTCCAGGTGCTCTGGTTTCCTCCCACAGTCTGAAAGACATGCTGGTTAGGTGCATTGGCCCAAACAGGTGCCGGAGTGTGGTGACTAGGGGAATTTCACAGTAACTTCATTGCGGTGTTAATGTAAGCCTTACTTGTGGCTAATAAATAAACTTTAGAAACCCTAGAATGCAGAAGGAGGCCATTCGGCCCATCGAGTCTGCATGGACAACAATCTCACCCAGGCCCTATCCCCGTAACCTCACATATTTACCTCACTAAGCCCTCTAACCTACCCATCCTGGGACACTAAGGGGCAATTTAACATGGCCAATCAACCTAACCTGCACATCTTTGAACTGGAGTTGTGCCAGCCTCTTTAATAAATCAAAAAAGGTACAAGCGTACACATTATTAAACTTATTGGGCCCTGAGGTGGTCAAAAGTGTTAGATTATTTGCATTTTTTTTATTCCTCCAAGCAAAATGGACAATTTCCCACATCATACTCCGTTTCCCAGATCTTTACCCAGTCACTGAACCTATCCATACCCTTATGTCCACTTCAACATTACTATCGTGGAATCCCTACAGAGCAGAAAGGGCCATTCAGTCCATCAAGTCTGCACCAACTCTCTGAAAAAGTGTCTTACCCAGGCCCTCTCCCCCACCCTATTCCTGTAACCTCGGACATTTACCATGGCAAATCCACCTAACCCGCACATTCTACCAGCCTTTGTGTTAGTATTCATACGTTAGGAACAAAAGAGTTGTCAGGGAGAAAATCGGACCTCTCAGGGACAAAGGAGGGGAATTATGCTTAGAACCCAAGGGAATAGGGGAGATCCTAAATGAATACTTTGCATCAGTATTCACGAAGGAGAGGGGCGTGTTAACCGGGAGTGTCTCGGAGGGAGGTGTTGACCCGTTAGAGAAAATCTCCATTACAAGAGAGGAAGTGTTAGGTTTTTTAGGGAACATTAAAACTGACAAAGCCCCAGGGCCTGATGGCATCTATCCTCGACTGCTCAGGGAGACGAGAGATGAAATTGCTGGGCCTCTGACGGAAATCTTTGTCGCTTCTTTGGACACGGGTGAGGTCCCTGAGGATTGGAGGATAGCGAATGTGGTCCCATTGTTTAAGAAGGGTAGCAGGGATAACCCAGGAAATTATAGGCCGGTGAGCTTGACGTCCGTGGTAGGGAAGTTGTTGGAGAGGATTCTTAGAGACAGGATGTATGTGCATTTAGAACGGAACAATCTCATTAGTGACAGACAGGCTTTGTAAGAGGGAGGTCGTGCCTTACAAATTTGGTGGAGTTTTTTGAGGAAGTGACAAAAACGGTTGATGAAGGAAGGGCCGTGGATGTCGTCTATATGGATTTCAGTAAGGCATTTGACAAAGTCCCACATGGCAGGTTGGTTAAGAAGGTTAAGGCTCATGGGATACAAGGAGAAGTGGCTAGATGGGTGGAGAACTGGCTTGGCCATAGGAGACGGAGGGTAGTGGTCGAAGGGTCTTTTTCCGGCTGGAGGTCTGTGACCAGTGGTGTTCTGCAGGGCTCTGTACTGGGGCCTCTGCTATTTGTGATATATATAAATGATTTGGTAGAAGGTGTAACTGGTGTAATCAGCAAGTTTGCGGATGACACGAAGATGGCTGGACTTGCGGATAGCGAAGAGCATTGTCGGGCAATACAGCAGGATATAGATAGGCTGGAAAATTGGGCGGAGAGGTGGCAGATGGAGTTTAATCCGGATAAATGCGAAGTGATGCATTTTGGAAGAAAAAATGTAGGGAGGAGTTATACAATAAATGGCAGAGTCATCAGGAGTATAGAAAGACAGAGGGACCTAGGTGTGCAAGTCCACAAATCCTTGAAGGTGGCAACACAGGTGGAGAAGGTGGTGAAGAAGGCATATGGTATGCTTGCCTTTATAGGACGGGGTATAGAGTATAAAAGCTGGAGTCTGATGATGCAGCTGTATAGAACGCTGGTTAGGCCACATTTGGAGTACTGCGTCCAGTTCTGGTCGCCGCACTACCAGAGGGACGTGGAGGCATTAGAGAGAGTGCAGAGAAGGTTTACCAGGATGTTGCCTGGTATGGAGGGTCTTAGCTATGAGGAGAGATTGGGTAAACTGGGGTTGTTCTCCCTGGAAAGACGGAGAATGAGGGGAGATCTAATAGAGGTGTACAAGATTATGAAGGGTATAGATAGGGTGAACAGTGGGAAGCTTTTTCCCAGGTCAGAGGTGACGATCACGAGGGGTCACGGGCTCAAGCTGAGAGGGGCGAAGTATAACTCAGACATCAGAGGGACGTTTTTTTACACAGAGGGTGGTGGGGGCCTGGAATGCGCTGCCAAGTAGGGTGGTGGAGGCAGGCACGCTGACATCGTTTAAGACTTACCTGGATAGTCACATGAGCAGCCTGGGAATGGAGGGATACAAACGATTGGTCTAGTTGGACCAAGGAGCGGCACAGGCTTGGAGGGCCGAAGGACCTGTTTCCTGTGCTGTACTGTTCTTTGTTGTTTGTTCTTTGTTCTTTGTTATCAGCAAAACTAGTAACCATGCCTTTGGTCCCTTCATCCAAGCCATTTATATCGATTGTAAAAGGTTTAGGCCCCAGCACTGATCCCTGTGGTGGCCTCTTGTTACATCTTGCCAATCAGAAAATGACCTGTTTATGCCTACTTCCTTGTGCGCCAATGTATTATTTACTCTTTTTAAGATGCAATCACTTTTTAACTTTGTAATTGGCTCTTTACTTATTTTACGTCAGTCGGTGTAGACCAATTGTGTATTACCCTGTGTGTGGACTCTGTCTCATAAGTTCGTAAGTTCAAAAGAAATAGGAGCAGAATTAGGCCATTCAGCCCATTGAGTCTGCTCCGCCATTCGATCATGGCTGATATGCTCCTCATCCCCATTTTCCTGCCTTCTCCCCATAACCCTTCAAGCCATGACCAATTAAAAATCTGCCTGACTTCTTAAATTTACTCACTGTCCCAGCATCCACCGCACGTTGGGGTGGCGAATTCCACAGATTCACAACCCTTTGGGAGAAGTAGTTTCTCCTCAACTCTGTTTTAAATTTGCTGCCCCTTATCCTAAGACTATGATCTCTCATCCTAGAATGCCCCACAAGAGGAAGCATCCACTCCACGTCTACTTTATCCATACCTTTTATCATCTTGTCTACCTCAATTTGACCTCATGGAAGTAACATGCAACATGACCAAAATGTGTGTCAAGAACTGTATCGTGGGTTCAAAACACAAAGCATGATCGTTAATTTAGTCAAGTGAAAGCCTTGCTGGAATCAGCAAGTTCTGCAAAGTGGCTTAAACAGTGGGAGGTTCGTGCCAGGGAAGATAAACAGACTAAGCTTCGTTAACTTAGCATTCATGTCATGAGGGCTAGAATACAAGAGCAGTGATGTACTTCTGAGGCTGTATAAGGCTCTGGTCAGACCTCATTTGGAGTATTGTGAATGGTTTTGGGCCCCATATCTAAGGAAGGATGTGCTGGCCTTGGAAAGGGTCCAGAGGAGGTTCACAAGAATGATCCCTGGAATAAAGAGCTTGTTCTCTGAGGAATGGTTGAGGACTCTTGGTCTGTACTCGTTGGAGTTTAGAAAGATGAGGGGGGATCTTATTGGAACTTACAGGATACTGCGAGATTGGGATAGAGTGGACGTGGAAAGGATGTTTCCACTAGTAGGAAAAACTAGAACCAGAGGGCACAACCTCAGGCTGAAGGACGATCCTTTAAAACAGAGATGAGGAGGAATTTCTTCAGCCAGTGAGTGGTGAATCTGTAGAACTCTTTGCCGCAGAAGGCTGTGGGGGCCAGGTCATTGAGTATCTTTAAGACAGAGATAGATAAGTTCTTGATTAATAAGGGGATCAGGGGTTATGGAGAAAAGGCAGGAGAATGGGGATGAGAAAAATATCAGCCATGATTGAATGGCGGAGCAGACTCGATGGGCCGAGTGGCCTAATTCTGCTCCTACGTCTTATGGTCTTATGGTTAAGGGGCAATAAATATGCCACCTTGATGACAGTGTTGGAGATAACAATGTGGAATCAAGCCGGCTATAGTCTTTCGAGCGTGACCTTCAAAAGGACCCTGGCCAGACAACATCTGGCGAAAGCATGGAGATGTACCTAAATGTATTTAAAAACCAATTAAATGAACTAAAAACAGGCTTTACCTCATACGGCACAGGGCCATAGCAAAACAAGATGTAAAGGAAGAGTCCACTAGAGTCATCGCCACTGCAATGGGTTAAAGCAATTTGGTCAATTGCTCTGAAGGCACCAATGGAATTTGTCATCAGCTGGGCCACCGAGACAAACTCTGGTTCGCAGGGAAGCTAAGCAACTGGTATTCGTCTGAGTATTAGTGGTTTAATGAGGGTCTATTACCTCTGCTGAAACTTCACCCAGGTTGTCGTGTCAGTGATATCCAGGGTACAGGCAAAACGTTCTTTGGGCTAGGTGGAGGGTTTTACACTCTGCTTCTCCCTTTCTCTCTTGCGGCACGGTGGCACAGTGGTTAGCGCTGCTGCCTCACAGCGCCAGGGACCCGAGTTTGATTTCTGCCTTGGGTGACTGTGCGGAGTCTGTACGTTCTCCCTGTGTCTGCGTGCGTTTCCTCCGGGTGCTCCAGTTTCCTCTCGCAGTCCGAAAGTGTTGGTTAGGTGCATTGGCCATGCTAAATTCTCCCTCAGTGTACCCAAAACAGGTGCTGGAGTGTGGTAACTAGGGGATTTTCATAGTAACTTCATTGCAGTTTTAATGTAAGTCTACTTGTGACACCAATAAATAAACTTTTTCAATTTCTTTGTCTCAAAGTCTTGGGGATCTCTCAAACAGTGACTGAATACTAGGATCATTATGGTTGAACCTTGAAGGATGCACCTCAATAGGTTGAATATCTTTTTCAAAGAACAGGAACAGGCCCTTCAGCCCTCCAAGCCTGTGCTGATCATGATGCACTAACTAAACAAAAAAAAAATCTTCTGCCTTACTCAGTCCGTTTTCCTCTATTCTCTCTCTATTCATGTACCCATCCAGATTCCTCTTAAATGTTACTACTGTGCCTGCTTCCACCACCTCTTCTGGCAGCGTGTTCCAGGCACCCACCACTCTCTGCGTGAAAAACTTCCCCACACATCTCCCTTAAACTTTCCCCCTCTCACCTTGAACCTGCCCCCCTTGTGATTGATACTTCCACCTGGGTAATAGTCTCTGATTATCCACCCTGTTTGTGCCTCTCATAATTTTGTAGACCTCTATCAGGTCTCCCCTCAGCCTCCATCTTTCCAGTGAAAATAATCTTAGTTTATTCAACCTCTCCTCATAATCAACACCCTTGAGACCAGACAACATCCTGGTGAACACGTTCTTTGCACTCTCTCCAAAGCTTCCACATCCTTCTGGTAATGTGACGACCAAAACTGCACGCAATACTCCAAATGCAACCGAACCAAGATTTTATATAGCTGCAACATGATTTTGTCAACTCTCGTACTCAATGCCCTGGCTGATGAAGGCAAACATGCCATATTCCTTCTTAATCACCTTGGCCACTTGCGTTGCCACTTTTAGGGAACTGTGGACCTGCATGCCCAGATCCCTCTGTATGTTAATGTTAAAGGTAAATTCCTTACCTTTGACTTTCTGATGTTTATGTAGCAGAAAGCAAGACATTCATCTCCCCGCCCTCCTCCCCCTCAACAACAATGCCCATTGCCACAACAAACCCCCACTTGATGAAGGGTCATCGAGACTTGAAACCTTGGCTCTATTCTGTCCCCACAGATGCTGTCAGACCTGCTGAGATTTTCCAGCATTTTCTGCTTTTGCCCTGCCTGCTACCAACTTGACCCAAATGCAACAATTACAGATATTGTAGTGACTGGGCTCAGCCCCACTGGCTTTAGGAATTTAATAAGTAAATGCTGCTTGTCAAATGTGAGGAGCCGAGAGGATCTAAAGTGTCAGGGTCAAACAAATGATATGCAACTGGTCTAAGAGAAAATAACCAGTGGGCTTACCTTTACCACTACCAGTGCCTGTCAGACTCCAAGCAGAGCAACTACAGGGCATCTACTCAACAGCTACGTTTGATGTTGTTTCTCAAATCGCTACAATAAGAAGTCTCACAACACCATCCACATTCTGTCAGAATGTGAGGAGAGCAATTGGAGGATGTGGGTCGAGAGGAGATCATGATGTATAATAATAAAGGGACGGAGGGGTATTCAGGATGAATAGTAGAGGATGAGAAGGGAGTTAATGACACTGTAAAGCAGGACCAGAAAGAGATGAGAAGCGAGTGAGGAAATCAGCTCCTTTTGTGTTATTGCCCAAGCAGTTGGAAGGAAAGGAGGTCTCGTAATTGATGAATCGCTAACCGCGTTCAGCACCCTCTCAGACCGTGTTCAGATGTGAAACGAGCGTCGACTTATTTTGCCCCTGTTTGGCAGATTCCCTGTTTCCATCAGTAGCGGTGTAGATCAAAAGGGCAAATTCTTCTCCTGGTGCCCACATGAACTCAATTAAAGTAAGTGGATTAATGCCTCCCTGAAAATAACTCTCGTCAGATCTTTGTGTGGTGTGAAATTAAGCTTTCGGGGACTGACCACCATCGTGTCTCTCTGGTGCTGTAAATAACAGAGACAGCTTCACATTTTGCCAGCAATTTGATTTGTGATCCCGCTACACACTGTCAGCAGCTGCATTTTGTGCCTGATATTGCGTTACACACTGTTCTTCAGGTTGAATTTTTAACAGGTCGAAAAGTAAGGTCAATATGAAGAGTCCTTTTATCCCATTATCTGGCAGTGTGTTGAAGGAATGTGGAAACCTCTTGGTTATGATAATACGAGGGGAGGTTTGACTTAATAGATAGGCAGTTTTGTTATCTTATTCGTGTGAGTAATTCAGCCACATTTTATTTGCTGCTTGGAACAGGCTGGAGGGTCTGTCCTTGCCCATAAAAATGAACATACTGGAAGGCTGTGATGGTCACTGCGCGAGTAATCCAGAGGCTTGGACTAATTCTCTCGGCCTACAGATGTGGGTCTGAATTTTACACCTCCACAGGGTTTGTTTGAGACAGGGGCAGCATGTAAAATAAAAAGGTAGGCATCCCGCCAACTTTCCACGTATCCCTGTCCCCATTACCTGGTGGGCAGGTCAATGGATTTGCCAGCGCACCCACCCTTAGGCCTATTGAGGCCCTTAACTGACTGACAAGGGGGCAATTGAGGGTCTAATTTCTCCCTCCGAAGCCATAATATATTGGCAGTGGAAGGGAGACAGAGAGATTAGGTTCAGCAACTTAAAAGGGAAGAAGGAGGTGGGAGTCACTTTTGGGAGGTAGTCTGTGTGCATCGGGGGCACACCCCCAAGACCTTACCCACTCCTCCTCTTATGACTCCACTTTGGCCTCCAAACCTGACCCTCCCCCATCCACCATAGCACCGCCACCCCACCGCCACCCCACCACCACCCCCCAACCCCCCCCCCCGCCCCCTTCCACCCCCCACCTCCTTCAGGTGTCCAAATCCTCTCTGTCCAAAAGGCCCACACTCACCTGAGTCAGGCATCCATGTTATCTTATTCCCAGGGACTGAGTGTAATCACAGCAGCACCCATTACTGCATTCTGGGGTTGCTGGGACAACCCAGCTGCCGGCTAATCAGATTGACTGGCAGCCCTCAAGAGTAGGAGCTCCTGTCCCTGAGGGGCAGAAGTCCAATTCTAACCTTGTTAAGGCTGCCGTGGAGTAACTTTTTTAAAGTCAGTCAGTTTGCAACTGATTTTTCTCCCGGAAAGGGGCAAGCAATACACTAGCTCATAAAATCCAGCGCATGGGTTCAAATCCCACTATGGCAGCTGCTGGAATTTAAATTCAATTAATTAAATCTGGAACTAAAAAATTGAGTAAAAATCCATCTCATTAATGTCCTTTTAGAACATAGAACATTACAGCACAGTACAGGCCCTTCGGCCCTCAATGTTGCGCCAACCAGTGGTACCAATCTAAAGCCCCTCTAATCTACACTATTCCAATATCATCCATATGTTTATCCAATAACCATTTGAATGCTCTTAATGTTGACGAGTCCACTACTACTGCAGGCAGGGCATTCCACGCCCTTACTACTCTCTGAGTAAAGAACCTACCTCTAACATCTGTCCTATATCTCTCACCCCTCAATTTAAAGCTATGTCCCCTCATGCTAGCCAACACCATCCGAGGAAAAAGGCTCTCACTATCCACCCTATCTAATCCTCTGATCATCTTGTATGCCTGGGAAGGAAATCTGTTGTCCTGTCTGTTAGACAAGATAAATACAGAAAGAATGTTCCCAATGGTGGGAAGTCTAGAACTAGGGGTCATAATTTGAGGATAAGAACTGAGGTGAGGAGAAATTTCTTTACCCAGAGGGTGGTGAATGTATGGAATTTACTACCACAGAAAGTAGTTGAGGCCAAAATGTTTTGTGATTTCAAGAAGAAAATAGATATTAGGGTGGCACGGTGGCATGAGGCAGCACGGTGGCACAGTCCTTAGCACTGCTGCCTTACAACGCCAGGGACTTGGGTTCGATTCTCGGCTTGGGTCACTGTCTGTGTGGAGTTTGCACGTTCTCCCCGTGTCTACGTGGGTTTCCTCCATGTGCTCCAGTTTCCTCCCACAGTCCAAAGATGTGCGGGTTAGGTGGATTGGCTATGCTAAATTGCCCCTTAGTGTCAGGGGGACTAGGTTAAATGTATGGGGTTATGGGGATAGGGCCTGGGTGGGATTGTGGTCAATGGACTGAATGGCCTTCTTCCGCGCTGTAGGATTCTATGATTCTTGGGGCTAAAGGGATCAAGGGATATGGGGGGAAGGGAAGATCGCGATATCGAATTTGATGACCAGTCATGATCAAAATGAATGGCCAAGCAGGCTTGAAGGGCTGAATGGCCTACTTCTGCCTCTAGTTTCTATGTCCTCACCTGGGTGCCCTACATGTGACTCCAGAATCACAGCAGTGTGGTTGACTCTCAAAAGGATTCTATAATGGCTGAGCAAACCACTCAATTGTATCAAACGACTACAGATTCAAAAGAAGAATGAAACCAAATGGCCCAACTAGCATCAACCGTCGTGGAGTCAAAATCCTGGAACTCTTTGTAACAGCACTGTGGGTGTACCTACATCACATGGACTGCAGTGATTGATGGACACAGCTCACTGCTACCTTCTCAAGGGCAATTAGGGATTGGCAATAAATGTTGACCCATCAAATGATGCCTACACCCTGTGAAAGAATATAAAAGAGAAAACCCCTGATCGGAGCCAATATTCTATAGACATTCAGAGCATCAACATGACAGCAAAGTTTAAAGTCTTTTCTCAAATGACTGCTGCTTCACTCAGCAACAAAGGCAACTGTCAGAGTGTAAAAAGAGTAATTGGATGATCTGAATACAGGTAAGATCATAATAGTAAACAGATGAAAGGGGATTCAAGATGAATAGTAGATGATGAGAATGGTGTTAATGACTATACAAAGCAATAAATAAACTGGTGTTATCCAATTTTGTTATTTCACAAGAGAATATCTCAGAGAGTCTGCACGAAAGCAGCCATTCCATTGCCAGACCAACTGAATACTTAGAATCATAGAATCCCTACAGTGCAGAAGGAGGTCATTCGGCCCATCAAGTCTGCACCGACCACAATCACACCCAGCCCCTATCCCCGTAACCCATGTATTTACCCTAGCTAGTCCCCCTGACACTAAGTGGCAATTTAGCATGGCCAATCAACCTAACCCGCACACCTTTGGACTGTGGGAGGAAACCAGAGCACCCGGAGGAAACCCACGCAGACATAGGGAGAATTTGCAAACTCCACACAAACAGTAACCCGAGCCAGGAAATTAACCCAGGTCCCTGGCGCTGTGAGGCAGCAGTACTAACCACTGTGCCACCGTGCTGCCCATATCCAATTCTTCTTGGATATGACAAGTGGCTTTGTCATGCACCAGCTGTCACTCTTTGCCAAAAAGGCAAAGCAATCTTGAAAACAAGTAGAAGGAAAGTCTGGCATTGACCTGGAGTCTGAGGTCCATAGAACATAAGGCTGAGGAGCAGGAGCAGGCTAGTTAAACCTTCGAGCTTGCCCTTCCACTCAGTCAGTTCATGGCTGATCTGGTTGTAGTCCCAACTCCACTTTGGTGCCTGCTCCCATATCTCACCCCCAGCATAACCCTTGTCTATCAAAAATGTAACTCTGCCTTCAATGACCCAGTCTCCACTGCTTTCTGGGAAACAGAGGCCACGATTCTCCCAAAAGTGCTGAATTATGGGAAAACTGTTCTAAATCCTGACTGTTTTATCAGTTCAGCTTCTCACCTGAATCTCCGCACTCTGTGAACTGCAGAGGTCCCAGTCGTGAATCTCATTCGAAACCCGGGGGTGGGGTGGGGGGGGGGGGGGGGGGGGTGCTATTCACACCAGAATCTGGAACTCTGCGCATACGCGGTGGCCCCGACCTGTCAGTCCCCCCGTTTGCCGGCCAGCCCGGGACCCCCGCAGTGCTGCCCTCTAGCCTCTCCCCCCCGCCTCCCACTCCCCCCCCCTCCCCCCCTGCAGCCCAATCGCGGCTCCCACAACAATTCCTGGGCCAGCCCTGATCCCCGCCCCACCCCTGAGGGTCCCAATGTCCAGCCCACCCCCCACCCCCAGCAATGGCGATCCCCCCACCGCCATCACCCCTGCAGACCCCCCCCCCCACGCCAGTGACCACCGCCAGGGTCAGAACCACCCCCTGTCCCCCCCACCCCCCAGAAGGCAGCTCCCCCACCCTCCCTGGCAGACCATTCCCCCCAGTCGCTGACCTCCCTCCATCCCATACTGATCGCCATGCAGAGTGGCAGCGGGACCCCCCACCCCCACCAATCACCCCTAGGCCCCGCCCACAATAAGTCCCATTCCCTTGTCACTGCCCGATACCCAGTGGGCAGTGCCAAGGTGCCCCCTGGGCATGGGCACTTTGCCCTTTGGGCAGTGCCATGGGGCACAGACTGGTACTGCCAAGGTGCCCATACCCAGGGGGCACCACCCCTCCCGCCACCCGGCCTCCTGGGGGGCCCCGATTGCTCCCCCTTGTCCCAATAATGAAATGCAAGAGACATTTAAAACATATTAAAAAATAATTCAAATGACTTACCTGCCTTCCCGCCGGTTTCCAGCGTGGTCTGGTCTCCGACTGTTCTCCGGCTCTGGGAGATGCACATGCGTTCCCGGTGCATGCGCAAATCCCGGAACAAGGCTGGTGACGCACATCTCCCACCACGACCCGCCAGAAAAGCTGCGGGTTGGGATGGGAGAATCACAGTCAGAATTCCCCATACTCTTTACTTCCTGAGAGAAAAATATTCTCTTCATCTGCATCTTAAACCCTGCTCTTATTCTTAAACTATGTCCCCTAGTTCTCGTCTCCCCCCGCAAGTGGAAAAATCCTCCTGATATCGACCTATCAAGTCCCCTCAGGATCTTATATATTTCAATAACACCGCCTCTCATTCTTAAATTATAAGTTTTATTTCTTAAGTTAGAAGCTACAAATATCCATAGGTTGATTAATTACATGGATTTGCCTATTTAGGACAATGTGCTTTAAAGATACAAGGCAGACTGGTAAACCACAACCAATAGTAGAATGTTCTGCGTTCCTCACTCAGCGACATCAAGGACTTCCGACAAAGGTAGTCTGTTCTTAAGCTCTGACAAAGAGTCATCCAAACTCGAAACATTGGCTTTGTTTCCTCTCCATGGATGCTGTCAGTCCTGCTGAGATTTTCCAGCATTTTCTGTTTCTGTTTCAGATTCCAGCATCCACAGTGTTTTGCTTTTGATTTGATTTGATTTATTATTGACACATATATTGGTATACAGTGAAAAGTGTTGTCCCTTGCGTGCTATACAGACAAATACCGTTCATAGAGTACATAGAGGAGAAGGAAAGGAGAGAGTGCAGAAGTTAGTGTTGCAGTCATAGCTAGGGTTTTGAGAAAGATCAACTTAATATGAGGTAGGTCCATTCAAATGTCTGATGGCAGCAGGGAAGAAGTAATGGCACGACAGCACAGTGGTTAGCACTGCTGCGTCACAGGGAACCGGGTTCGATTCATGGCTTGGGTCACTGTCTGTGTGGAGGTTGCGCATTCTCCCTGTGTCTGTGTGGGTTTCCTTTGGGTGCTCCGGTTTCCTCCCACAGTCCAAAGATGTGCAGGTTAGGTGGATTGGACATGCTAAATTTCCCCCGAGTGTCAGGGGGGACTAGCTAGGATAAATGCGTGGGGTTATGGGGATAGGGCCTGGGTGGCATTGTTGTCAGTGCAGACTCCATGGGCTAAATGGCCTTCTTCTGCACTGTCGGATTTTATGATTATGTGAAGTTTTCTTGAGCTTGTTGATGCATTACCTCAGACTTTTGTATCTTTTTCCCGACAGAAGAAGGTGGAAGAGAGTATGTTAGGAGTGCATGGATATTTCTGGCTGATTTTCCAAGGCAGTGGGAAGTGTAGACAGACTCAGTGGATGGGAGGCTGGTTTGCGTGATATACTGGGCTTCCTTCATGACCTTTTGTAGTTTCTTGCAGGCTTGGACAAAGCAGGAACCATATCAAACTCCTGCTGTGATTCTCTCTTCCATCTTCTTCCTTCGGGAAAAAGATACAAAAGTCTGAGGTCACATACCAATCGACTCAAGAACAGCCTCTTCCCTGCTGCCATCAGACCTCTGAATGGACCTACCTCGCACTAAGTTGATCTTTCTCTACCCACTAGCTATGACTGTAACATGACATTCTGCTCTCTCTTGTTTCCTTCTCTATGGATGGTCTGCTTTGTACAGATGCAAGAAATAATACTTTCCACTGTATACTAATACATGTGACAATAATAAATCAAATCAAACCAGAAAGAATGCTTGCTATGGTGCACCTGTAAAAGTTGGTGAGAGTTGTAGCGGACATGACAAATTTCCTTAGCCTCCTTGTAGCCTTGGAGCACTAATTGTGCTCCACCCAAGATCTCAGGGATGACGCCCGTGTTCCTGCCACATGACCTTTTCAGTAGCCGTGCCATCACCTTCTCAAGTGACCACCTGATCAACAATCATGATCCTGATCTAAGGGGTAATTTTGATTTAGATTGATGGTGCCAGACTGCTGATAATCTCTCCTGATTTGCATTGTGACACTGAAACAGAACATGATGTTAACACAAACATGCACTTTGTGGATTATAATTAATTTCTGTCATATGAAATATGTTGCCATTATTCCTCAAAATAACTTGAAATAAATTAACATTTATTATTTAGTTCAGTAAATGATGGAAACATGGCACCATGACACATTTCAAATAAGGAGTCAATGCATTCATCTTTTGTTTCACTATGGAAAACTATGTCCAATCGAATAACAAGACTCTCTACATGCATGCAAGTTTATTATGCATGTCTGTTGGATGTCAGTGTTACGCCATTGACTGGCACAACTTTAAATATGATACATTGCTGCCCTGCTACTGCAAACCTGACATGCTTGCCAAAAACCATTCTCATGACAATAATAGCCTTTTAAATGGTGCAATCCATCAAACACACTTTGGTCAAAATCTACAGCAAAATCTGCTTTTAATTGCTTTGATCATCAGAGCCCTGTGAAAAATTGTTTCTTCTTTGTTGTCTGTCCAATTCCTGAACCTTGCGAGGTTGGGATTAAACATTTTGCAACATGCATGAAAGAAAGGAACCTTTAAGTCAAAGTTATTTTGTGCTTATGAGAGACTCAAGGACCATAGGAATTAATTAATGAAAACCTGCCTGGGGTGAGAAAAATCATGTTTTCCCTCCTCTCTTCTCCTAAAGCAGCAAATTATGCTGGAACATAAGCCAGCAGGGAAGAATCACACCTTGAAGCTTACCTACTAAACCTGTCTTTGTCTATGAGCCTGAGTACTGAACATCAGCAGTCATGCCTACTGTCGAAAGCATTGAAACACTACTTCATCCTGCCTCTTGCTTCCCAGAAGGAAAAAAACAGTTCGGACCATAGAACATAGAACAGTACAGCACAGAACAGGCCCTTCAGCCCACGATGTTGTGCCGAGCTCTATCTGAAACCAAGATTAAGCTATCCCACTCCCTATCATCCTGGTATGCTCCATGTGCCTATCCAATAACCGCTTAAATGTTCCTAAAGTGTCTGACTCCACTATCACTGCAGGCAGTCCATTCCACACCCCAACCACTCTCTGCGTAAAGAACCTACCTCTGATATCTTTCCTATATCTCCCACCATGAACCCTATAGTTATGCCCCTTGTAATAGCTCCATCCACCCGAGGAAATAGTCTTTGAACATTCACTCTATCTATCCCCTTCATCATTTTATAAACCTCTATTAAGTCTCCCCTCAGCCTCCTCCGCTCCAGAGAGAACAGCCCTAGCTCCCTCAACCATTCCTCATAAGACCTACCCTCCAAACCAGGCAGCATCCTGGTAAATCTCCTCTGCACTCTTTCCAGCGCTTCCACATCCTTCTTATTCCTATTTCATTGTTTTTTTTGGTGTTCCATTTTCAAGTACACAAGACCAGTTTAGATCAATGGCATGGTAGCACAGTAGCTAGCACTGCTGCCTCACAGCGCCAGGGACCTGGGTTCGATTCCTGGCTTGGGTCACTGTCTGTACGGAATCTGCACGTTCTCCCCGTGTCTGCATGGATTTCCTCCGGGTGCTCTGGTTTCCTCCCACTATTTGAAAGACATGCTGGTTAGATGCATTGGCCATGCTAAATTCACCCTCAGTGTACCCGAACAGGCGCAGGAGATTAGGGTACTAGGAGATTTTCATAGTAACTTCATTGCAGTGTAAATGTAAGCCTAGTTGTGACCAATAAATAAACTTTACTTCTTATCTCCCAGTTTTACTGGTGTTCCATTTTAAAGTATATGGGCCTAAGGCAGGTACATGGAGTTAGAACAAAGAACAACAAAGAACAATACAGCACAGGAACAGGCCCTTCAGCCCTCCAAGCCCGCGCCGCTCCCTGGTCCAAACTAGACCATTCTTTTGTATCCCTCCATTCCCACTCCGTTCATATGGCTGTCTAGATAAGTCTTAAACGTTCCCAGTGTGTCCGCCTCCACCACCTTGCCTGGCAGCGCATTCCAGGCCCCCACCACCCTCTGTGTAAAATATGTCCTTCTGATATCCGTGTTAAACCTCCCCCCCACCTTACCTTGAACCTATGACCCCTCGTGAACGTCACCACCGACCTGGGGAAAAGCTTCCCACCGTTCACCCTATCTATGCCTTTCATAATTTTATACACCTCTATTAAGTCTCCCCTCATCCTCCGTCTTTCCAGGGAGAACAACCCCAGTTTACCCAATCTCTCCTCATAACTAAGCCCCTCCATACCAGGTAACATCCTGGTAAACCTCCTCTGTACTCTCTCCAAAGCCTCCACGTCCTTCTGGTAGTGTGGCGACCAGAACTGGACGCAGTATTCCAAATGCGGCCGAACCAACGTTCTATACATCTGCAACATCAGACCCCAACTTTTATACTCTATGCCCCATCCTATAAAGGCAAGCATGCCATATGCCTTCTTCACCACCTTCTCCACCTGTGACGTCACTTTCAAGGATCTGTGGACTTGCACACCCAGGTCCCTCTGCGTATCTACACCCTTTATGGTTCTGCCATTTATCATACAGCTCCTCCCTACATTATTTCTACCAAAATGCATCACTTCGCATTCATCAGGATTGAACTCCATCTGCCATTTCTTTGCCCAAATTTCCAGCCTATCTATATCCTTCTGTAGCTTCTGACAATGCTCCTCACTATCTGCAAGTCCTGCCAATTTTGTGTCGTCCGCAAACTTACTGATCACCCCAGTTACACCTTCTTCCAGATCATTTATATAAATCACAAACAGCAGAGGTCCCAATACAGTAGGCCACAGATCAGCCATGCTTTTATTGAATGGCAGAGCAGGCTCGAGGGGCTGAATGACCTACTCCTGTTTCAATGTTTCTTTGTTCTTAAGGTTCTTTATACAAGACCAATTCAGGCCAGTATTCTTATTTCCCCGTTTTTTTTCCTTCTGGGTTGGCATACTGAAACTCAAGGGCTGTACCAAGTGGGTCAAAGGGCAGTGACCAGCAAAGAGAAAATAAGCTCAGTTTTCATTCCACCCAATTCCATATAAAGTGTTAGGCCTGAAATGAAGCACTGTGTCCACTTCTGGACACTGCACTAGGAAGGATGGCAACATCCCTGGAGAGGGTGCAAAGGAATTTTATTGGAATGGTGCCAGAGATTGATGGACTTTGGTCATTGTCGAGAAACTGGGGGTGTTCTCCTTAGAACAGAGAAGGTTCATTGGAAATTTAACTCAGTTGTTCCAAATTACGGAGGGTTTCGATGGAGGAATAAAGGACAATTTGGCAGAATGTTTGTTAACCAGAAGGCACTGAAGGTAAGTAATTGGAAAAAGAAGTAAAGAGATGAATAGAATTCTTATAATGCAGTGAGTTACAATCTGTAATAAGCTGCCTGAAGGGGTGTTGAAAGTGAATATAATTATAACTTCCAAAAGGAAATTCGGTAAATACGTGGGAAAAAAAAGCAAAATAATAAAATTGCAGGGCTATGAGGTAAGAGTAGGTTGATGTTTAAGTTTATTTATTAGTGTCGCAAGTAGGCTTACATCAACACCGCAATGAAGTTACTGTAAAAATCCCCTAGTCGCCACACTCCGGCGCCTGTTCGGGTTCACTGAGGGGCAATTTAGCACAGCCACTTAACTAGCACATCTTTTGGACTGTGGGAGGAAACCAGAGCACCCGGAGGAAACCCACGCAGACATGGGGAGAACATGCAGACACTGCACAGACAGGGAACCAAGCCAGGAATCGAACCCAGGTCCCTGGCGCTGTGTGGCAGCAGTGCGAACCACTGTGCCTCCATAATGGAGATAATTGAATAGCTCTTTCAAAAAGCCACTATGGATGCAATGGGCTGAATGGCCTCTTTCTGTGCTGTAAGATTCTGTGATTCATTACCCTCAGACATTGTCGAGTATCTTGCTTTCACAGATGTAATCAGATCTTGATTTTGTCCCAGAACTTCAAATTACAGAAAATGCAAAAGGTTTTGAGGGAAGTACTTTTTCCTCTAATTATATGCATGATCCTGAAAACTCTTGGCAGGTGCATCCGGGTGTTAGTGTTGAGAATCCTTGCCCAGGACCTCCACTGGTAATCGCAACAAATAAAATGTGGTCACGGGGAAGCCTTTGGACTTTAATACCAATGAAGGGCACTCCGTACCACTGAGGAAGCATCCCGGGGGCCAATGCATCAAGGAAAAAAGCTATGCTGCTGAAGAGTGGGAGATTTCTATGCTCCCACATTGCAACTCTACCCTACCACCCCCACCAGAAGGATTGATAATTGCGCTAAACTGGTATGTCTACATATATTTTGCTTAAAAATTACCTCTTTCCAGGTGGAAGCCTCAATTCTGATCCAGAATCCTTGTTCGGCCGATCATCCATTGTTGGTTGCCTGCTCTCACAAGTTATATCTCTATTAGCCTCTCGATGCACCAGTAAAATGAATGTAAATGTACCTGGGTCCCCAAAACACTGACAACAAGGACTTGCAACAAACAATAGTTTATTCACTAACTGAACAGCTCCTTCATGCTTGCACTCTGCCTGCACTCTCAGGGAGAACTCCCACGCTCCCAACAAGTGACTTTTCTGTAGCTGCGTCATTATGTGACCACTCAGTCTACAGGAGGCATTTCTGATTTAAAGAGGTCCTGCCTTTTCTTCCAACGGAATTGTTTCAAGCAATGATTCCAGCCACAACCCGACATCATGGAAGCTACATTCTATGCCTGGGGCTCATCATATCCATGTCCCGCCCTAACTCGCAAGTCTAAATGGCAGAGCCTGAGAAATTACAAGGGGTGAGTGAATGGTCATAGATTTTTGTGGTCTATTTTTTTATTATTATTTATTTTTGGGATATAAGCGTCACTGGCAAGATGATCATTTGTTGCCCACCTGTGGTTGCCCTGAAGAAGGTGAAAGACATCTTGAACTGCTGCAGTCCATGTGGTGTAGGTATACTCAGGTTTCTTCTCTGTAGCAGTTTTTTGGACAGTAAGGAGTCTAACAACACCAGGTTAAAGTCCAACAGGTTTATTTGGTAGCAAACGCCACTAGCTTTCGGAGCGCTGCTCCTTCGTCAGGTGAGTGGGAGATCTGCTCATAAACAACAAACAGGGCATATCAAGACACAAACTCAATTTACAGAATAATGAATAATGATTGGAATGCGAGTCTTTACAGCTAATCAAGTCTTAAAGGTACAAACAATGTGAGTGGCGAGAGCATTAGCACAGGTTAAAGAGATGTGTATTGTCTCCAGACAGGACAGCCAGTGAGACTTTGCAAGTCCAGGCAAGTTGTGGGGGTTACAGATAGTGTGACATGAACCCAAGATCCAGGTTGAGGTCGTCCTCATGTGTGCGGAACCTGGCTATCAGTCTCTGCTCAGCGACTCTGCGCTGTCATGTGTCGTGAAGGCCGCCTTGGAGAATGCTTACACGAATATCAGAGGCCGAATGCCCATGACCGCTGAAGTGCTCCCCAACAGGAAGAGAACAGTCTTGCCTGGTGATTGTTGAGCGGTGTTCATTCATCCGTTGTCGTAGCGTCTGCATGGTTTCCCCAATGTACCATGCCTCGGGACATCCTTTCCTGCAGCGTATCAGGTAGACAATGTTGGCCGAGTTACAAGAGTATGTACCGTGTACCTGATGGATGGTGTTCTCACGTGAGATGATGGCATCCGTGTCGATGATCCGGCACATCTTGCAGCGGTTGCTATGGCAGGGTTGTGTGGTGTCATGGTCACTGTTCTCCTGAAGGCTGGGTAGTTTGCTGCGGACAATGGTCTGTTTGAGGTTGTGCAGTTGTTTGAAGGCAAGAAGTGGGGGTGTGGGTATGGCCTTGGCGAGATGTTCGTCTTCATCAATGACATGTTGAAGGCTCCGGAGGAGATGTCGTAGCTTTTTCGCTCCGGGGAAGTACTTTGTTTTTTGGAATCATAGAATCCCTACAATGCAGAAAGAGGCCATTTGGCCCATCAAATCTGCACTGACCCTCTGCCGGATTATCTTACCCAGACCCTCTCCCCACACCATCCCCTAACCCTGCACATTTACCATGGCTAAACCATCTAGCCTATACATAATGGGACACTGAGAGGCAATTTAGCATAGCCAATCCATCTAACCTGTACACCTTTGGACTGTGGGAGGAAACTGGGGCACCCGGAGGAAACCCATGCAGACAAAGTTAGAATGTGCAAACTCCGCACAGACAGTGACCCAAGGCTGAAATTGAACCCGGGTCCCTGGCGCTGCGAGGTAGCAGTGCTAACTACTGTGCCACTTTGCTGCTCTGGAGTGAGGGCCTTAACCCACAGTTAAGCGAGTTTGCATCAACCAGTTCAGAGGGTAATTAAGCATCAGCCATATTGCTGTGGATCTGGAGCCTCACATAGCCCAGTCCAGGAAAAGGTGAGATTTCTTCCATTGAGTGAACCATAAATGAACCAGATGGGTTTCGTGACAATCCGATATGATCATTAGCAATTCCTCTCAGATTAGTTAATGAATTGAATCTAAATCCTCTCAGCTGTTGTGTTGGGAATTGAAACACATCGGTTTTTTTCTCGTGCCTTCAACGCACCACCCTGGTCTCCTGCCCGCATGTCTGTCCTTGGCCTTTTGCAATGTCCTGGCGAACCCCAACGCAAACTGGAGGACCAGTCCCTATCTTCCGACTGGGCACTTTACAACCTTCCGGACTGAACACTGAGTTCAACCATTGAAATCATAGAAACCCTACAGTGCAGAAGGAGGCCATTTGGCCCATCGAGTCTGCACCGACCACAATCCCACCCAGGCCCTACCCCCACATATTTACCCGCTAATCCCTCTAACCTACGCATCCCAGGACTCTAAGGGGCAATTTTTAACCTGGCCAATCAACCTAACCCGCACATCTTTGGACTGTGGAAGGAAACCGGAGCACCCGGAGGAAACCCACGCAGACACGAGGAGAATGTGCAAACTCCACACAGACAGTGACCCGAGCCGGGAATCGAACCCGGGACCCTGGAGCTGTGAGGCAGCAGTGCTAACCACTGTGCTACCGTACCGCTTCAGAACATGAACTCTCTCCTCCACCTTCACCCCATTTCCATTTATTTTGCTTCATTTCACCTCGTTCTCCATTTTATCACTCTCCTTCTTTTCATCTTCCCCCCACCCCCTCCCCCGACCCCCCTTTCTTCAGGCCAACTGCCACATTCCTCCGGCAGTCCTTCACAAAGCTGTCCCTTTATTTTGCCATTCAAGCATTCTGATCACTTAATGGACATTTTCAACACCTCCTTAGCCTTCTGCAGGCTCATTTACATTCCCTTTGTCCAATTCCACACTCCTTCCCTAACCTCATAGTATAAATCTCTGCTGACTCTCTTTCCTCTCAACTCTGACGAAGGGTCATCTAAACTCAGAATGTTCACTCTATTCTCTCTCCACAGATGCTGTCAGACCTACTGAGATTTTCCAGCATTTTTCTGTTTTTGTTTCAGATTCCAGCATGCACAGTATTTTGTGTTTATCATCAGTCTTTTAGTTTCTGTTTGTCTCACAGTTTGGTATGGCTTCTGCTCTGTCCAAGATTGCAAGAAACTACAAAGGCTTGTGAAGGAAGCCCTGTCCACCACGCAAACCAACCTCCATTGACTCTTTATACATTTCCCACTGCCTCGGAAAAGCAGCCTGAATAATTCAGGATCCCACGCACTCCGGACATTCTCTCTTCCACCTTCTTCTGTTGGGAAAAAGATACAAAATTCTGAGATCAAGTACCAACCAACTTAAGAACAGCTTCTTCCCTGTTGCCATCAGACTTTTGAATGGACCTACCTCGCACTAAGTTGATCTTTCTCTACACGCTAGCTACGACTGTAACATTACATTCTGCACCTTCTCCTTTACTTCTCCATGAATGGTATGCTTTGTCTGTACAGTGCGCAAGAAACAATACTTTTCACTGCATACCAATACATGTGACAATAATAACTCAAATCAACTTTAAAGAGCCAAAATCTTACCCTACACTTTGACACATTGCATGCAAAGGGAAGTATTCAGGTTTAGGTTGGATTCAGTGAAGCCAGCTGAGGATTAGAGGCAGAAAATAGTCCTTGCCTCTTTAAAAAAAAATTGCCTTTGTCAGCCGAATAATTGAAACAGTTTTTCTGCTTCAGTTGCTATTTTCAGCACCATTACGTTGATTTGGAAGCAGATGCAAGTGCAGACATGCTACATTAATATTTCAGTACAGCGCAAATAATGCAAAAAGCTCGGCAGACATGTCAGTCCAAAGAACATTTGGAAAATGCAAAACATTGTATCCCGTTTTAAGCCTCCGCATTCTGTTTCAGATGAAGAAGAGGCACTCCAACTTCTTGGCCGGAGAACACTTTAACGAAATCAGCTGGTAACTGTGGGTGGAGAAATAATATCCTGAAGCCTCCGACATGCTCTTTGTGCGGCAGGATGAGCGGCCAAAGTGGCCTGGCCACGCCAATGAATATTGGTGGCACGGTGTTCCATTGGTTAGCACTGCTGCCTCATGACACCAGGGACCCGGGTTCGATTCCCGGCTTGGGTCACTGTCTGCGTGGAGTTTGCACATTCTCCCCGTGTCTGCGTGGGTTTCCTCCAGGTGCTCCAGTTTCCTCCCACAGTCTGCAAGATGTGTTGGTTAGATGCATTGGCCGTGCTAATTTCTCCCTCAGCGTATCATAGAATCTCTACAGTGCAGAAGGAAGACATTCGGCCCATCAGGTCTGCAGCGACAACAATTCCACCTAGGCCCTATCCCCGTAACCACACGTATTTACCCCACTAATCCCGCTAACCTATGCATCTCAGGACATTAAGGGGCAATTTAGCATGGCCAATGCATCTAACCCACACAGCTTTAGACTGTGGGAGGAAACCGGAGCACCCGGAGGAAATCTACACAGACACGGGGAGAATGTGCAAACTCCACACAGAATGACCCAAGCCAGGAATCGAACCCAGGTCCCTGGAGCTGTGAGGCAGCAGTGCTAATCACTGTGCCACCGTGCTGCCCGTACCTGAACAGGCGCCGGAGTGTGGCAATTTGGGGATTTTCGCAGTAACTTAATTACAATGTGCATGTAAGCCTACTTGCGACATTAATAAATAAACTTTAAACTTTATCGAGTATATGTCAAACAAAGTTCTGGAGATTATGTGAGTAGGGGCTGATGACGGGGGTGGCAACACTTTTGAGCTTCTCCAAGCAGCCATGTTTCAAGCAACATTAACAATGGCCGGAGTTTTGTAACTGCTCGAGAAAATGGAAGTTGAGTGATTATGAGAGCCATGTAATCTTAAAGGGGCAGAGGTCATTGGAAGTTTTAAGGTGGCAGGGACAGGTGAAAGCATAGTGAGAAGGGAGTGCCAATAGGCAGGTTGGCATCAAAGGGGTGTTAGCAGTGACCAATGACCTTAGCTTCATGGGAGTCTCCGTGGAGATGAAGAGCACTCAATGCAAAGCTATTTGGAACCCAAGGAAAAATCCATAGTGTTGGAAATGTTTCAATGATCTGACCAGGTTCTTCAAAGTATGTCAAGGCATGAGTAACCATGCACACCTTAAAATAATGCTGATCGCTGCACACTTCTTGCAAAAATCTTAGGGGTGAACTTTACAGCCACACGACAGTGTATCTGAAAATGAGGTTTTGGGGCGGTGGTGGTGTTTGGGAGGGGTAGCGGTGGGGAGGCAGCTCGTAAAATAACATGGGTGGTCTGTGAAACACCTTCCTACCCACCCTGCACATATCTCTCATGTTACAATGCCCTTCCATTCTTAGTGCTATTGGGGTCCTTAAGTGGCCAGTTAATGCGAACAATTAATTTCAGTGAAAAAGTCGAGATCATAAAATCATAGAATCCTTACAGTGCAGAAGAAGGCCATTCGGCCCATCAAGTCTGCACCGACCTCAATCCCACCCAGGCCCTATCCCTGTAACCCCATGTATTTACCCTTGCTAGCCCCTCTGACACTAAGGGACAATTGAACGTGGCCAATCCACCTAACCCGCACATCTTTGGAGATAAGTGAGCCAATTATTGTGTGTTAGATATCTCACCCACCTCACCATAAGTCTCACAGCTTTCTTCCACCAATCCATTACTCCTCACTTCCAGAAAGCACGGTGGTGATACTTGATTGAAAACTGAATAGAAAACTGCACCTTACAGCATGTTCGCTATGATCACTATTGTTAACCGAGGTAGCACCCTTGCCTCGAGTCAGAAGTTTGTCAGTTCAAGTCCCACTTCAGAAATCTAAGCACAAAAATCTAGGCTGACTCTCCAGCCTAACACTAGAGGAACGCTGCACTGTCAAAAGTGTTGGCTGGAATCTTATAGCCGTTCACACTGGTGGGATTTTCTGGTCCTGCTGCAGTGAACCAAGATTTGGCTGTGCGCCAAATTCTCCATCCTCATTGCAGCGACAATGGGGCATGAACGACCAGTAAGACTGTGCCCCTTGTCTTTCCGTTGATAAATTAACCCAGATCCCTCTGAGATTGATGCAAAAAAAAAATCATGTGGCACTATTTCAAAGAAGTGCAAAAGAGTTACCCCTGGTGACTTGGCCAAATGATTCTATGAATCTCTGACTCCCAATACTGAATTCGGCATCAAAAGCCCAGGTAGATTATTTGGTTATTATCACACATGAACAAAGGAATTAAGAGCAGAAGTAGGTCCTTTGGCCCCTCAAGCTTGTTCTAACAACTACTAAGATCACGACTAATTTGTTTACGTTTCAAATCCCACATTCCCATCTAATCCCCGGATAGATTTGCTTCCTTAAGCAGAATCTATCTACCACATCCAACTTAAAACCAGTCAATGACCCTTATCTCCACTGCCATTGTTGCATATTGTGTACCAAGTAACTACACTTCAAAATTATTTCAATGACTGTCGAGTGCTTTGGATGACCTGGGTTTATGAAAGCTACTTTGTAAACACAAGTCTTCCATTGTGAATATTGATAGGCAACATGGTTGACATTCAATTTTGAGCAAATGGCTCACCTTCGTACTTACAAAGGACAATGTGCACTGAAGCACCACAGGTAGAGAAAGGAAGTCTATTGGGTTTTCAGTGAATGGACGGTACATAAGACCCTCAAGCCTGCTCCACCATTCAATGAAATCAATGCTGATTTTTTTACATCAACTTCACTTTCCCACCCTTATTTTTTCATTCCCTTAGCGTTCAAAAATTATTGACCTCAGTCTTGGGTATTCTCATTGGCTGAGCATCCATAGCTCTCTGCGATAGATTGGGTGAAGAATTATCTCCTTAACTCAGCCCATCCCCTTTAACCTGAGACTATGCCCCATAGCTCTCACCAGCCAAGGGAAGCAACCTTTGAGCACCTACCCTGTCAGGCTCTCTAAGAATTGTATATGTTTCAGTGAGATCACCTTCCATTCCTCTAATCTCTAGGGGCTACGCAATCATTCAAGGAGAGGTGATGGCCCGGTGGTATTATCGCTAGACAATTAATCCAGGAAGTTAGCAAATGTTCTGAAGACCCGGGTCAAATCCCACCACGGCAGATGATGGAATTTGAATTCAATAAAAACATCTGGAATTAAGAATCTACTGATGACCATGAAACCATATTGGATTGTCGGAAATTCCCATTTGGTTCACTGGTGGCATAGTGGTTAGCATTGCTGCCTCACAGCGCCAGGGACCCAGGTTTGATTCCTGGCTTGGCTCACTTTCTGTGTGAAGTCTGCGCATTCTCCCCGTGTCCGTGTGGGTTTCCTCCAGTGCTCCAGTTTCCTCCCAAAGTCCAAAAGACGTGCTGGTTAGGTGCATTGGCCAAATTAAATTCTCCCTCAGTGTACCCGAACAGGCATCGGAGTGTGGCGACGAGGGGATTTTCACAGTAATTTCATTGCAGTGTTAATGCAAGCCTACTTGTGGCACTAATGAATAAACTTTAAACTAATGTCCTTTAGGGAAGGAAATCCTTTCCCTGATCTGTCCTACATGTGAATCCAGAGACACAGCAATGTGATTGACTCTCAGCTGCCCTCCAAGGGAAACTAGGAATGGGCAATAAATGCTGGCCAGTCAGCAACGCCCATGTCCCATGAATGAATTTAAAAAAACCACAGAGGATATTAATGGTCATTTATTACCCTGTCAGACTGAAACTAATGAAAGATAAAGCAGGCAGCCCATCCTGTCAGTGTTCCACTGGCTAGATTAGATGAAAAATGATTCATATCTCATCACCATATTAAACATTGTTTAAAAATAGCAACAGGTACAGAAAGCTAGCAAGTGATGGCTGCTAAACTGCAAAGCCCGTGTGAAGAAGCATTTTCCTGCAGCAATCAAATGATAATTTGGGGTGGGGAGTGGTGGGGGGGGTCGGGCACACTGCCAGTTGTCCATCAAATCAGAAAGACTGTTGAATTGTTTCCTGACATCACCTTACCTCAGACGAACTGAAAATTGTAATGACTCTAATCAGGCCATTGAAGTTGGCCTATTGGAATACAAACTCCCTGATTAAGGGGTCAATTGATGGGCCAATCAGGGAGGCTTTACTTTGTATGTAACTGTGGTAGACTGCACGACTGATAACACTCTGTGTACTGCTGTTGGAATTGTAACTAAGGGGATTTTGGTGAAGGGACTTCTGCCTCCGTGAACAAAAATGATGGCTTCTTTTCCTCGGGGATTAATTTGAACGTAGCTCCATCATTTTGAACCATTTTATTTCTCCTGATCTGTTCATTTTGTCTTTCTCTTCCATTCCATTGTCCCTCTCCGAATGGTCTCCTGACCTGTTGAAGTAACATAAGTGAAGGAAAATAGCTCTCCGTCGGTTCGCACCGTAATATATGACCTGGCATGGAAACGGCAAATGGTAAATGCTATTCCTGTATTCGGTTAAAAGCCTGAGCACAGCGCAATCAAAGTGCTCCGTTTCATAAAGCGTTTCAATTCATATCTTTGTCTGAAGTCCACTGTCAGCTTCTAAACAAGGCGAAACAGTTTAGTGGATGGTCGAGGTTCATTAATTAGTGAAAAAAAGTGCATGAGTCTTATCTTCAAGTAAAACCTTATTTCCACTGTGAAATCCTATTAGTTTCCACTTTACTTGATAAAATGATTTTAAGTGGTAAGCAATTTCAATCAATATCTGACTGGACACAGTACTTTAAGTGGTTTGTGGCAACCTATCCCATAGACTTGGAGACAAATTTTCTATCATTACTGCCCCGACACCAGTCGAAGGCGTCATTCAAGTAAAGTAATTCAAATCTCCCATTTCAATGAAATGCTTGTCAGTGGTGTTCTTTGAAGTTAGCATACCAATATGAAATGAATTATTCTCCAGGACAATTGCGCTTGTATACCACGTTTCATGATTTCAGGATGTCAAAAGCACTTTACAGCCGACGAAGTACTTATTGTAAGCAATTCAGCAGCCAATTTCATAAAATCATAGAATCCCTTCATGCAGAAGGAGGCCATTTGGCCCATCGAGTCTGCACCGACAACAATCCCACCCAGGCCCTATCCCCATAACCCCACATATTTACCCTGCCAATCCCTCTAACCTATGCATCCCGGGACACACAGTCCAAAAATGTCCAGGTTAAGTGGCTATGCTTTATTGTCCCTTAGTGTCGGGGGGATTGGCTACGGTAAATGCATGGGGTTATGGGGATATGTAGGGTCTGGGTGTGATTGTTGTTGGTGCAGGCTCAATGGGATGAATGGCCTCCTTCTGCACTGGAGAGATTCTATGATTCTTCACTCAGTGGGTCAGTGACGTTAGCACCTTTTCAATATGGCTCCCAGACACAATGGCAGATTGTGCACCTTCCAGGCTGTCCTGCCACTCAATACGGAATAAAACACCAGAGGGCGTAATGAATGAGGTCGGGGCCGGAAGATTTGACCTGTTTTCCCGCTGGACACCGCAGCAGGAAACAATCCATGTCCTTGCCCCCATCACGGCACTTGCTCTCGAAAAGCACTTTACAGCCTACGAAGTACTTCTCCCAATCTTGTAACAGTGAATTCATTCAGTATTGCAATGGAGCCTTGGTGTAGATTATTGTTCTCATGTCCTGAAGTGGGACCTGAATCTTGCAACTTTCTGAGTCGGAGGTGAGATCTCTATCAACTGAGCGGTGGCTGACATTCCCAGTTGCCACATCAATTTCAAATCCAAAAAGAACTGTCATTGGGACACTTTGCAGTTGTTTGCAAATGATCAAATATTAGCCAATATAAATTATTACTTGTTTGGTCAACCTTAAAGAAAAATGTAGATGTTTTAGTGTCTGTCACTGAGTGTATATTATCACTCAGTTTATCTCACTATTCATCCACTGGTTTAGCAGGCAATGGATGAGCTGCTGTCATCTGTCTTTCAACAGCAAAGGTAAATCTCAATTTCTTATTTTTCCTGAATACATAATTTATTTTTGTAATCATCTGGTGGTCGGCCCAGCAAGGAACAGCTTCCACTAGTTTTCAGTTTATTTATTAGTGTCACAAGTAGGCTTACATTACCACTGTAAGAAGTCTCACCACACCAGGTTAAAGTCCAACAGATGTATTTGGATTCACGCGCTTTCAGAGTGCTGTTCCTTCATCAGGTGAAGGTTGACTCACCTGATGAAGGAGCAATGTTCTAAAAGCTCATGATTCCAATTAAATCTGTTGGACTTTAACCTGGCGTTGTGAGACTTCTTACTGTGTCCACCCCAGTCCAATGCCGGGATCGCCACATCATGGCTACACTGCAATTAAGTTACTGTGAAAATCCCCGAGTCGTCACACTCCGGAACCTGTTCAGGTACACTGAGGGAGAATTTAGCATGGCCAATTCACCTAACCAGCACGTCTTTTGGACTGTGGGAGAAAACTGGGAGGAAACCCACGCAGACACGGGGAGAACGTGCAGATTCCGCACAGACAGTAAAGTAAAAGTAAAGTTTATTTATTAGTCACAAGTAAGGCTTACATTAACACTGCAATGAAGTTACTGTGAAATTCCCCAAGTCGCCACACTCCGGTGCCTGTTCGGGTCAATGCACCTAACCAACACATCTTTCAGACTGTGGGAGGAAACGGGAGCACCCAGAGGAAACCCACGCAGACACAGGGAGAATGTGCAAATACCACACAGACAGTGACCCAAGCCGGGAATCGAACCCGAATCCCTGGTGCTGTGAGGTAGCAGTGCTAACCACTGGACCACCGTGCCGCCCCTATTGCTGAATACGTAGTTTGTTTCATTGCCGTTGAATGTCCATACTCAAGGTGTCCAATTACTTGTAGTTTCTTCAGAAGAACCCAATCATTTCCTTTGCTTGTGCACTTATGAGGGGTGGGGTTGGGGTGAGGATGTGATGCACAGGGGAACAGGAAGGAAACATCCAATTCATTGTTATCACATTATCAGTAACAAGCGACATTCACAAGTGCCAAACAATGATCAGCTCCAACAAAAATCGTCTCCCCTTGGCATTCAACAGCATTACCATTGCTGAATATCAACTTGTGATGCCAATGGCAACTGTGGTAATTCATGGAGGCTTGCTTCGTCAACTTGCCCCATGCTTGTGGAATGAGGCCCCTTAAGCTTTATGTGGTCAATTTTCTCTCTCTCTCTCTTTCTCCCTCGCTCTTCAATGGAGAGAGATATTTATGGTCTTTTGTACATAACATTTGATTACTTACTAAATCACCATCATCAACCACTTGGGGGGCCAAGTTGATCAGGAACTTAACTGGACCAGCCATCTAAATAATCCAGCTACAAGAGCAGGTCAAAGAATGGGAATTCTGTAGCGAGTAACTCACATCTTAACTTCCCAATCATCACACCATTTACAAGTCAAGACTGTGAATGGGAAAACTCCCCTGCAAGCCACACATCACCCTGCCTTGGAATTAATTGTCATTTCTTCACTTTTGCTGTATCTAATTTCTTCAACTTCCTCTCTAATAGGACAATTAATGTACCTTCACTGCAAGGACTCCCAACAGTTCAAGAAGGCAGCTCACCACTACCATCTCAAAAGCAATTAGAGATCGAGAATAAATGCCAGTGATGCCCACAACTCATGAACAAATATATATTTTTAAAATTATTTATCAATTTGGTGATGCATTTGACTTTTGCATGTACCCACCTACTGATTGTCTACACAGTTAGAAGTCTGAGGAGGTTGGTGCGGTTTTTCGCTGTGGCATGAACAAGTTCCATCCCACCATTAGACTCACCATGGACTACTCTCCGGAATCGGTTGCATTCTTGGACACACGCATCTCCATCAAGGACGGTCACCTCAGCACTTCACTGTACCGCAAGCCCACGGATAACCTCTCACGATGCTCCACTTCTCCAGCTTCCACCCTAAACACGTTAAAGAAGCCATCCCCTATGGACAAGCCCTCCGTATACACAGGATCTGCTCAGATGAGGAAGATCGCAACAGACACCAACAGACGTTGAAAGACACCCTCATAAAAACAGGATATGGCGCTCGACTCATCGATCGATAGTTCCGACGTGCCACAGTGAAAAACCGCACCGACCTTCTCAGAAGACAAACACGGGACATGGCAGCCAAAGTACCCTTCATCATCCAGTACTTCCCCGGAGCGGAGAAGCTACGACATCTCCAAAGCCTTCAACATGTCATTGATGAAGACAAACATCTCACTAAGGCCATCCCCACTCCCCACTTCTTGTCTTCAAACAACCGCACAACCTCAAACATACCATTGTCCGCAGCAAACTACCCAGCCTTCAGGAGAACAGTGACCACAATACCACACAACCCTGCCACAGCAACCTCTGCAAGACGTGCCGGATCATCAACATGGATGCCATCATCTCACATGAGAACACCATCCACCAGGTACACGGTACATACTCTTGCGACTCGGCCAATGTTGTCTACTTGATACGCTGCAGGAAAGGATGTCCCGAGGCATGGCACATTGGGGAGACCATGCAGATGCTACGACAACGGATGAATGAACACCGCTCGACAATCACCAGGCAGGTTGGGGAACACTTCAGCAGTCATGGGCATTCAGCCTCTGACCTAAGCGTTCTCCAAGGCGGCCTTCATGACACACGGCAACGCAGAGTCGCTGAGCAGAAACTGATAGCCAAGTTCCACACACATGAGCACGGCCTTAACCCGGATTTTGGGTTCATGTCACACTATCTATAACCCCCACAACTTGCCTGGGCTTGCAAAATCTCACTAACTGTCCTAGCTGGAGACACCTGTTTAACCTGTGCTTAACCCTCTCCCCACTCACATTGTCTGTATCTTTAAGACTTGATTATCTGTAAAGACTCACATTCCAACCATTATCTTGTAAATTGAGTCTGTGTCTATGTATGCCCTGTTTGTGAACAGAACTCCCTCTCACCTGATGAAGGGGCAGTGCTCCAAAAGCTTGTGCTACCAAATAAACCTGTTGGACCTTAACTTGGTGTTGTGAGACTTCTTACTGTGCTTACCCCAGTCCAGCTCCACATCCTGATTGTCTACAGCATTACAATGGAAAATATATGGTTATGTTCCTCAGTGGTCACGGGAAATCCAAAAGGGTTAGAATGTGACCACTGCCTTTACAAGTGCCTGCATTTGACAACTTTTCAAAGAAAATACATGAATTTTAGATTCCCAGCCGTGGCAATGCTTCGAAATTATGTTGCGGACTTAAAATTCCAAAGCTGGAGATGACATCTCCATAGGGGCAACACGATGGCACAGAGGCTAGCATTGTTACTTCACAGTGCCAGAGACCCGGGTTCGATTACCGGGTTGGGTGACTGTCTGTGTGGAGTTTGCACATTCTCCCCGTGTCTGCGTGGGTTTCCTCCGGGTGCTCCGGTTTCCTCCCACGGTCCAAACGTGTGTGGGTTAGGTTGATTGGCCATGCTAAATTTCTCCTTAGTGTTCAAGGGATGTCAGGGGGATTAGTAGGGTAAATGTGTGGGGTTAGGGGGATAGGGCCTGTGTGGGATTGTTCTCTGAGCAGGCTCGATGGGCCGAATGCCCTCTTCCTATACTGTAGGGATTCTATGATTCTATCTGCTAAACCTTTTATTCCAGTAAGTCATCAACATGCCATATCACAATGTTTGAAAACAGCAAAGAAATACTTATCAAGAAGTAAATTTGAAGACTAAAGAAAGATTTGCATTTGTCTACTGCCTTTCACAATCTCAGCTGCCATACTATTGATCAGCTAATGGAGTACTGTTTGAAGTATAGCCATGGTTATAGTGCTGGAAACGTGGCAATCAATTTGTAGGTTAACTGCATGTTAAAGACATCACTTGTCTTTAGTCATTGGCTCATACTTAGACATGGACCTCAAATCTGAGGAGCCTTCCTATTTGTAGAATGTGGGTTTGATTTGATTTATTATTGTCACATGTATTAGTATATAGTGGAAAGTATTGTTCCTTGCGTGCTATGCAGACAAAACATACTGTTCATAGAGTACATAGGGGAGAAAGAAAGGAGAGGGTGCAGAATATAAGGTGGGATTTTGTGGCCTCACTCGACCCGAGACCAGAAAATTCCACCCGAGGTCAATGGACCTTCCTATTGTCCGCCCCTCGCCTGCTCCGATTTCGGTGATCATGTTACAGTCATAGTGAGGGTGTAGAGATAGATCCACTTGTTATAAGATAGGCCCAATCAAAAGTCTCATGGCAACAGAAAAGAACTGTTCTTGAGTCCGTTGGTACGTGTTCTCAGACTTTTGTATCTTTTTCCCGACGAAGAAGGTGGAAGAGAGAATGTCCAGGATGTGTGGGGTCCTGGATTATGCTGGATGCTTTTCCGAGGCAGCGGGCAGTGTAGACAGTTTAAAGTTAAAGTTTATTTATTAGTGTCACAAGTAGGCTTACATTAACACTGCAATGAAGTTACTGTGAAAATCCCCTAGTCGCCACACTCTGGCGCCTGTTCGGGCACACTGAGGGAGAATTTAGCATAGCTAATGCATCTAACCAGCACATCTTTTGGACTGTGGGAAGAAACCAGAGCACCCAAAGGAAACCCATACAGACATGGGGAGAATGTGCAAACTCCACACAGACAGTGACCCAAGATGGGAATCAAGCCCAGGTCCCTGGTGCTGTGAGGCAGCAATGCTAAGCACTGTGCCGCCGTGCCGCCCATTTGTCCTGCTTTTTGTGGACAGGACACCACTTGGTAATTTTCGACTGTGCCACCGTGCCGCTAATGCTGAAGGGAAGAAGCATAAGTTGAAGATCTAGGACAATATCCTGGGGGACTCCTGCAGTGATATCCTGGGACTGAGATGATTGGCCTCAACAACCATAACTCATCTTCCTTTGTGCTAAGTATGACTCCAACCAGTGGAGAGATGTCACCTGATCCCCATTAACCTAAGCTTTGTTTGAGTCTGTACCGACCACAATCCCAACCAGGTCCTATCCCCTTTACCATATGTATTTATCCTGCTAACCCCCTGACACAATGGTCAATTTTAGCATGGCCAATCAACCTAACCCCCACACCTTTGGACTGTGGGAGGGAACTGGAGCACCCAGAGAAAACCCACGCAGACACGGGGAGAACATGCAAACTCCACACAGGCAGTGACCCAAGGTCCCTGGCGCTATGAGGCACAGGTCCCTAGTGCAATGAGGCAGCAGTGCTAACCACTGTGCCGCATGCTGCCCTACAGCGACAGTGTCAATGGATGGGAGGCTGTTTTGCATGATGGTCTGGGATACATTCACAACCCTTCTTGCGGTCTTGGTCAGAGCAGGAGTCATACCATGTGGGACCTTTACTTGAGAGCGTAGAGAGGGCTTCTCAGTAAATCAGCCAAGATTTTTGTGCTCCAATGCAGGGGCGCAAGATCATGATGTCTTCATGAGTTCAAAATAGCAATTTGCTACCGAGCACCACATCATCACAAAATGGACAGCAGTGGTTCAAGAATGGCCTACTGTTACTTTCTCAGGACTGCATGAGATGGGAAAGAAATACTGGCCTTGTCAGACCCACTGATATTCTACGATCAAAACAACTCAAGAAATGAGAGCTTGAATGATGATTCGAAGACTGTTGCTACCTAATGATCTCTTATCTCTGACTTTAAAAGCTATCTGATTTTAAGTGGTCTTTTACTATCTGGAAAGGAGCCTATTATTCAGCCCGTATGAAGACCATTTGTCAAGACTGTCTCCTCTGTTCTTAAATGGAGCAGTGAAAATGTACTAAAATTAGAACTCCATCTCTGAATTCATCACAAACAAAGCCAGATACTAAACTTGAAAGCTGCACATTTTCCATGTATTAGAATTTGATGTAGTTGAAGTATTCAGTCAGCTGCTTATCAGAGCTGGGGAAAAGGAAATGAGGGCTCACTTTCCACAAAGGACCATTCTAACTCAAGTCAAGTTGTTTCTTCCACTTCAGCAAGGCAGCAATATGTTCAGCACAGATAGAACCAAGCCAACAGCCGCAGCTTACAAAAGAGAAACTTGCATTTATTTAGTCCTTTTCAGCATGTCCCAAAAGAAAGAACAGAAAAAAATGCAGCACAGGAACAGGCCCTTGGGCCCTCCAAGACTCAGACAATCCTAGTTCATTTGCCTTATGAAGAGAGGCTGGGCAATTTAGGCCTATACTTCCTGGAGCTGAGAAGAATGAGAGGAGATCTAATTGACGTGTACAAAATGATAAAGATTGTGCCGATCATGATGCCTTGACTAAACTAAAAAAAACCTTCTGCCCTTATTCGATCCGTATCCGTCCCTATTCATGTACCCATCCAGATGCTTCTTAAATGTGCCTGCTTCCACCACCTCCTTTGGCAGCGCATTCCAGGCACCCACCACTCTCTGCATTTAAAAATTCCCCCGCAAATTTCCCTTAAATCTCCCTGTCATCTTGAATCTGTGCCCCCTTGTAATTGATACTTCCACCCTAGGAAAAAAGCCTCTGACTATCCACCCTGTCTATGCCTCTCATAATTTTGTAGACCTCTGTCAGGTCTTCCCTCAGCCTCCCTCTTTCCAGTGAAAACAATCCGAGTTTATTCAACCTCTCCTCACAGTCAACACCCTCGAGACCAGGCAACATCCTGGCGAACCTTCTTTGCACTCTCTCCAAAGCTTCCACGTTCTTTTCTGGTAGTGTGGTGACCAGAATTGCACGCAGTACTGCAAATGCGGCCTAACCGAGGTTTTATACAGCTGCAACATGATTTCCCAACTCTTGTGCTCAATGCCCCGGCTGATAAAGGCAAGCATGCCCTATGCCTTCTTAATCACCTTCGACACAATTAAATAATTTTGTAGTTGTGGTAGTGTAGTCCCTTCCCTGAAGGCTATGTGTTCGGGCCGGACCCTATGAAGTGCTGAGGTTGGAGGCAAAGCTAATCAAGTGCTAGGGCATGTATCCTGGGTCGGACAGGTGGAGCCAGGGAGGAGTGTTGTACAGTCACATATTTATTCTGTCTGACCCTATTCGTGTGAATACTTATTTATTCATTGGCAATAAAGCTTTTTGTTCCTAAGCCTCATCAAGTCACCCTCAATTTATTGCAGAAATGTAGTCACTGTTTTAACATCAGAGATGATGTGGAGATGCCGGCGTTGGACTGGGGTAAACACAGTAAGCTGTTTAACAACACCAGGTTAAATTCCAACAGGTTTATTTGATAGCAAAAGCCACACAAGCTTTCGGAGCTCTAAGCCCCTTCTTCAGGTGAGTGGGAATTCTGTTCACAAACAGAGCATATAAAGACACAGACTCAATTTACACGAATAATGGTTGGAATGCGAATACTTACAACTAATCAAGTCTTTAAGAAACAAAACAATGTGAGTGGAGAGAGCATCAAGACAGGCTAAAAAGATGTGTATTGTCTCCAGACAAGACAGCCAAGACAAGACTTGTCTGGAGACAATACACATCTTTTTAGCCTGTCTTGATGCTCTCTCCGCTCACATTGTTTTGTTTCTTAAAGACTTGATTTGTTTTAAGTATTTGCATTCCGACCATTATTCATGTAAATTGAGTCTGTGTCTTTATATGCTCTGTTTGTTAACAGAATTCCCACTCACCTGAAGAAGGGGCTTAGAGCTCCGAAAGCTTGTGTGGCTTTTGCTACCAAATAAACCTGTTGGACTTTAACCTGGTGTTGTTAAACTTCTTACTGTGTTAACATCAGAGACACAGAAGAAAATTTGGATACAGCGGACTCTCACAAACAGCAATATAATAATGGCCAGATTATCTGTTTTAGGTATCAGCTAATTAATAAATATTAGTCGGGACACCAAGGATGAGAGGTTGGCTGACAAAGAAATATTGGGCAATTTAGGCCTACATTCCCTGGAGCTTAGAAGAATGAGAGGAGATCTAATTGAGGTGTACTAGATGATAAAGTGGTTGACAAAGTAGATGTGAAGAGGATGTTTCCTCTTGTAGGACGATCTAGAACCTGAGGTCCTGGTTTTAGGATGAGGGGTGGCAGATTTAAAACAGAGATGGGGAGAAATTACTTCTCTCAAAGGGTCATGAGTCTGTGGAATTCACAAGCCCAGAGTGCGGTGGGCGCCAGGATTTTGAGTAAATTTAAGGAAGAGGTGGAAAGAGTTTATAATTTATTTATTAGTCACAAGTAAGCTTACATTCACACTGCAATGAAGTTACCGTGAAAATCCCCTAGTCACCACACTCTGGCGCCTGTCCACTAAGGGAGAATTTATCATGGCCAATTCACCTAACCTGCACATCTTTGGATTGTGGGAGGAAACCGGAGCATCCGGAGGAAACCCACACAGGTACAGAGAGAGCATGCAAACTCCACCCAGACAGTGACCCCAAGCCGGGAATTGAACCCCGGGTCTCTGGTGCTGTGAGGCAGCAGTGTTAACCACTGTGCCACCCTGTCGCCCCCAGTTTGAATTAGTCAGGGTTTGAAGGGCTATGGTGAACAGGCAAGAAAGTGTTAAGTTTAAGTTTTAAGTTTAAGTTTATTTATTCGTGTCACCAGTAGGCTTACATTAACACTGAAATGAAGTTACTGTGAAAATCTCCTAGTCACCACACTCTGGCACCTGTTTGGATAGACTGAGGGAGAATTTAGCATGGCCAATGCACCTAACCAGCATATCTTTCGGACTGTGGGAGGAAACCGGAGCACCCGGAGGAAACCCACGTAGACACGGGGAGGACGTACGGACTCCGCACAGTAAGTGACCAAAGCTGGGAATCGAAGCCAGGTTCCTGACGCTGTGAGGCAGCAGTGCTAACCATTGTGCCACCCACGTTACCAATGGGACATTAAATGTCAAAACCATACATTAATCATAGAACCATAGAATCCCCCCACAGTGCGGAAGGAGGCTATTTGGCCCATCGCATTTGCACCAATTCTATGACAGATTTCTTTAAGTAGGCCCTTTCCCCCACCCTACCTCCATAATCCCATACATTTAGCATGGCCAATCCATCTAACCTACTCATCTATGGGCTGTGGGAGAAAACCGGAGCGCCTGGAGGAAACCCACGCTGACATGGGGAGAACGTGCAATCTTCAAACAGACAGTCACCCAAGGCCAGAATTGAATGCAGCTCCCTATGGCAGTGAGGCAGCAGTGCTAACCACTGTGGCACCATGCCACCATAAAAAAGGGGTGGAATTGTCCAAAAAAACTTCTAAGTGTCTTAATGGCAAGAAAACAGAGGCTTTTTGTGCCGGGCTCTTAGGTGCACTCCACCTTGCAATCTTTCGACACTGAGTGCAATGAAAGAGCCTCCATGCAGATCATGTCATCTTAGACACACCAGGCGTGTGACTCACCCAAAGTGGCTGCAGCAGTGAGCCATCAACAAGGGGGAGCTGCATTTAAAAACTAACGATGGATCACCATCAGTCATGCCAGGAAGGTGGCACCTTGTAGAGCAATGCCACAGTTTACAGAGGGGGTTGTTGGGATGGCTACTGGATGCCATGGAGGAGGGGAGGGCCATCTTCTTTGGTCAGCGGCCCAGGGGTCAGACCAGTAATGCAGCCTGAGACTCGAGGGCAGCGGCTGTCAGTGTCCACGGACCAGAATGCAAGACCGGTGCCCAGTGTCAAAAGAACAGGTCCACCAGACAATGGCAGGGTAACCCGTGTGACATTAATGGGGTGGGGACTCAATCTTATAAGCAATCCCTCAGGGGTCTCTTAGCAGCCACGGGAAATGCATGCAACACAAGCCCCAAGCCAGCGGCGACCCTCGAAGTGAGGACTCCCAGACTGGCACGAGCTCCCCCAATCCCCTCACCTATGCTGGTGATTCATTTTGGTAGGACTAATTTAAATGTGGATTACAGGGTCAAAGGTAGGGTTCTGAAGACTGTGGAGGAACAGAGAGATCTTGGGGTCCATATCCACAGATCTCTAAAGGTTGCCACTCAAGTGGATAGAGCTGTGAAGAAGGCCTATAGTGTGTTAGCTTTTATTAACAGGAGGTTGGAGTTTAAGAGCCGTGGGGTTATGCTGCAACTGTACAGGACCTTGGTGAGACCACATTTGGAATATTGTGTGCAGTTCTGGTCACCTCACTATAAGAAGGATGTGGAAGCGCTAGAAAGAGTACAGAGGCGATTTACCAGGATGCTGCCTGGTTTGGAGGGTAGGTCTTATGAGGAAAGGTTGAGGGAGCTAGGGCTGTTCTCTCTGGAGCGGAGGAGGCTGAGGGGAGACTTAATAGAGGTTTATAAAATGATGAAGGGGATAGATAGAGTGAACGTTCAAAGACTATTTCCTCGGGTGGATGGAGCTATTACAAGGGGGCATAACTATAGGGTTCATGGTGGGAGATATAGGAAGGATATCAGAGGTAGGTTCTTTACGCAGAGAGTGGTTGGGGTGTGGAATGGACTGCCTGCAGTGATAGTGGAGTCAGACACTTTAGGAACATTTAAGCGGTTATTGGATAGGCACATGGAGCACACAGGATGATAGGGAGTGGGATAGCTTGATCTTGGTTTCAGATAAAGCTCGGCACAACATCGTGGGCCGAAGGACCTGTTCTGTGCTGTACTGTTCTATGTTCTATGTTCTATGCGCACCGTGGCAGTGCCTGACACATCACACTGCCCCTGCATCCGGTTGGGTTGGGGGGTTGATGCTCAGTGGTGTGCACCTCCCCACTCCCCTTTGCTGTAGCTACTCCTGAGGCACAGTTTTAAAGAGTAGTAGTGATTCATGCCAGCGTGATGTCACCCTGCAGAGGTGGGAAGCAGTCGGGAGGTGGGGATGATTGCATGCTGACCTCAATAATGATATTGAATTCATTCAATTCCATGCTAATAAGTGTTGCATCCTTCCTGGGTGCCATTAAAAGAGGCTGGGGTAGATAGCAAACCTTTGCATTGGGTGCGATATGGATGTTTAGAACCGCACACTATTTTCCCAGCTTGCCACGCTGATCGCCAGGCGCTGCAAGGTGGTACAATTGTGCCCAAGATGTTTAAGTATCACCTCCAGAAATTGAAAAGCAGTTGGACCTTTAACAAGACATTTGCTTCTGTCCACTTGAGGTGTTTACAAATTGGCTTTCACAATCAAAGCAAATCTTTTGACAATGTTCACCAAAGTCAAACACATTTCCATATGCCTTTATACAATGCGTTTTTCCGTAGTGGTTAGTACGGTGGGAAAAATGATTTTATGACACAATGATTACCTGAATAATAATCAGATGGGGCGGCACGGTGGCACAGTGGTTAGCACTGCTGCCTCACAGCGCCAGGGACCCAGGTTTGATTCTCGACTGAGGTCACCGTGCGGAGTCTGCACGTTCTCCTTGCGTCGGCGTGGGTTTCCTCCGGGTGCTCCGGTTTCCTCCCACAGTGTGGTGAACCATCGTTGGTTCCCACTGGATAGTACTGAGCCAGGGTCTGGCCAGTACTACAAGGACGTACATATGTTATTGTTGGGTTGTGCTACTTGTTGCTGTTGGGGTTAGGGTGGGGTTGTTACACCTTTGTACTGTAGTGTTGTGGTACATCCCAGTCGGGCTCCGCCTCCTGGGAGAGGTATAAAAGTCCCTGCTCTGGCTGGGACCCTCAGTCTGGGATCGTGTATATAATTATTGGCTGCTTCATTACAGTAAATAAAAGCCTTTATTTCCCGAGCATCTAGCCTCGTGTTTGATAACGCGCATCAATTTTATTTACTGTAATGAAGCAGCCAATAATTATATACACGATCCCAGACTGAGGGGTCCCAGCCAGAGCAGGGACTTTTATACCTCTCCCAGGAGGCGGAGCCCGACTGGGATGTGCCACAACACTACAGTACAAAGGTGTAACAACCCCACCCTAACCCCAACAGCAACAAGTAGCACAACCCAACAGTAACATATGTACATCCTTGTAGTACTGGCCAGACCCTGGCTCAGTACTATCCAGTGGGAACCAACGATGGTTCACCACACACAGTCCGAAAGATGTGCTGGTTAAGTGCATTGGCCATGCTAAATTCTCCCTCAGTGTACCTCAACAGGCGCCAGAGGGTGGCAACTGGGGGATTTTCACAGTAACCTCAATGCAGTGTTAATAGAAACATAGAAAATAGGAGAAGGGGGAGGCCATTTGGCCCTTCGAGCCTGCTTCACCATTCATCACAATCATGGCAGATTGACCAACTCAATCGCCTAATCCTGCTTTTTCCCCTTAACCTTTGATCCCATTCACCCCAAGTGCTATATCCAGCCGCCTCTTGAATACATTCAATATTTTGGCATTAACTACTTCCTGTGGTAAAAAATTCCACAGACTCATCACTCTTTGGGGGAAGAAATGTCTCCTCATCTCCGTCCAAAATGGCCTATCCTGACCCCTGTTTCTGGACACCTCCAGCATCGGGAACATCGTCCCTGCATCTACTCTGTCTCGTCCTGTTAAAATTTTAGACGTTTTTATGCAATCCCCCCTCATTCGTCTGAACTCCAACGAAAATAATCCTAGCCTAGTCAATCTCTCCTCATACATCAGTCCCGCCATCCCTGGAATCAGCCTGGTAAGCCTTCGCTGCACTCTCTCGAAAGCAAGAACATCCTTCCTCAGAAAAGGAGACCAAAACTGCACTCAATGGCCGCGATTCTCCCATTGTGACCCGCAACTTTCCTGGCGGGTCTGGCCGGGAGATGTGCGTTTTGGCCATTACGTGGGTTCCCCACCAGCTTTTACGACCCGCGCACATCTCCCAGACTGAGAAAAATGGCGCCACCAGGAACCCGCTGAAATTTGGCAGGCTGCTGTTTAGCATGAGTTTACAAACTTTTGCATGCCATTATCGGGTCCACAAAAAATCTCTGCCCAAGTCTGCGTCTCCCACCTCTTTGGCATGATGTCTGTGGGGGGGTTGTGGGGGCCAGCGATGAGGCCAGCGATGTGTGTGGGGTTTGGGTGGCAGTGATCTGGATGCTGGGAGGTCTTTTCTGCGATCTCCCAGCCATGTGCGCACACGCGGGCTCCCGTTCATCCCGCTGATTTCAGGCTTTTTGGTGTGAATAGGCCCCGTCCCCCCGAGCATTTAATGAGATTCACGACTGGGACCTCTGCAACGCACAGAGTGCGGAGATTCGGGTGAGAAGCTGAACTGACAAAACAGTCGGGATTTAGATCAGTTTTCCCGCCAATCAACCCTTTTGGGAGAATCGCGGCCAATATTCTAGATGTGGCTTCATCAAGGCCCTGTATAATTCCAAGAACGCATCCCTACTCCTGTACGCAAAATCTCTTGCAATGAAGGCCAATGTAAGACTACTTGTTATTAATAAATAAGTTGAACAGCAGTAGAATGTAATGTTTATGGCTGAACCATTCTTGAACCATTCACTTTGGAAATTTTAATATTAATTATGTATCGTGTCAATTTAATGATGAATAAGAAAAGCCCCATAAAGTAGATCAAGAGGGATTAAACTTCAAATGTGTTGAATATGCATGTTACTTTTTCTGAAAACAAAATTGGAGAGACTTAATGAATTTCAACTGCTTACATTTGAGACTCAGTATTCGGATGGGATCTTGCATTTCCAACCTATGTGCCATTTTAATAACTTGCCTTTTTGCAACACATTTAAAATAAATCAGGAATAGGCTTTTCCATTTTCTTCAAAGGACTGCATGGTGCGCATTGCAATGAATACAAATCCTGAATGTAATTATTTTGCTGCTTCCTTAACGCACTAAGTAATGTTTCAAATCCTATTTATGCAGAATGTAATTTCTTAAATCATTCATTGAAGGAACACCAAACCCAATGTCATCGCTTCTCTGATGCAGAATTATGTGCCCGCATTAATAGCCTGGCAATTCCTGCAGCTAAATTCTTCAGAGCTAATGATGCTTTTCTATAGTTTTATTTTCCCCACAGAATGGCCAATGTTATTTCTTTTTTGGAAGGGTCTACACACCGTGCAAAGTCTTCCCTTCCCACTCCACATGGTAGGCTTCTCCACAGTGCATTGGCAAGGATTCAAGATCTGGAGATTGCTTCAGTAAACATCTATACCGCTGCTTTTGTGTGAAGGATTAGAAGCCAGAGAATTGGCACTTGTGCTTTGCAGATAAGACAGTGCAGCTCTCTGACGCGATATCAGGCAGGAACTGCTGGAATGCCTTAAATATTGTAACAGGGGCATGTTCATTTGGCACTCTCAAACTTGTTACGCCCAAAAAGCATCATGTCCATCAACCAGAGATCTATTCTGAACAACAAAGTAGAAATAAAGACACTTATATGGTACTTTTCATAACCTTCGGACATCCCAATGTGCTTTGCTGCTAATGAAGTGTTTTCATTGCCCAAACAAGGCAGTCAATATGAGCACAGCAAGACTGCACAGACAGTAATGTGATAATGAGATTATCTGTTTCAATGGTGTTTGTTAAGGAACAAGTATTGGGAAGAACATATGCCCTCCAGTTTTAGACTCCCCTACCTTTGGGAAAAGATATTGACTATCTAGCTGATCAATGCCCCTCATTATTTTATAGACCTCTATAAGCTCACCCCTCAGCCTCCTACGCTGCAGAGAAAAAAGTCCCAGCCTATCCAGCCTCTCCTTATAACTCAAACCATCAAGTCCCGGTAGCATCCTAGTAAATCTCTTCTGCACTCTTTATAGTTTAATAATATCCTTTCTGTAATAGGGTGACCAGAACTGGACACATGATGGTGGTCATGTATTTTTGGAAGGTGCTGCCGAAGGTACCTTGGGGCGTTCCTCCAATGCATCTTGTAGATAATGCACACTCTTCCCACAGTTCGATGGAGGGAGTGAATGGGCAACAATCAAACCTCTGCAGAATTCCTACCCTCTGACCACAGTATTTGTCTAGTCCAGTTCAGTTTCTGATCAATGGTATCCCCCATTAGGTTGATAGTGAGGATTTAGCAATGGTGTTGAACATTAAGGGATGATGGTAGAAGTAATAAAGCATTGTTTATTTTATCATTTAATTGACTTACATTATGACTGATATTCTGTCTGGGTTTGAACCTCCTATACAGTCATTTGAGTGGATAAATTCCGATATTCTGCATTGATTTTGTTCTGGTTCCACCTCTGTGAAGATCTGGATGTAAAAAATTGGCCCATTAAATACCTAGTGCTGTTATTTCTGATTGTGATGGAATAGGTGATTCTGTTTGAGGTCATGGGGCAGTGGAAAGCTGGACTTTTTCTCGTTAAAGATTGTCATTGCTTGCCTCTTAAGTAATCTGAGTGGTGCCTACCATTTGTCAGCCCAAGCTTGGCTGGTGTCCAAGTCTTGCTCTGAGCTCTTTTATTATTTGGAGAGTGACAAATGGAGCTGTACCTGGATTAATCAACAAACTGCCCCATTCCTTCTTATTAGTAAGGGGAAATGATTAATGCAGTGATAGGAGTAGTGTGAGCTGAAGAATGGTTGTAGTGAAGTCATAGGCTTTAATTATTGACTTCCAAACACCCAAGACCATCTACCTATGCATCAGGTATGAATCCAATCTCCGGAGGGTGTTCACTCTGATCCCCATTTTTGCTGACGCTCCACATATTGGGTGGAACTTTCCAAAAATTGCACAGAGTGCTGGAGCAGACAGGAAAGGCAGTGTGGAACACTCTAAACTCTCCAGCAAAGCTGGGATTCAGAGATTGGTGTGCCATTTTTAAAGGGTGCCCTGACCTCAAAGCAAAGGCATCCCCTCTCAACACCGCCCCAGACATCAGGACCCCAACAGCGAAGAAGAATAGTCCCCAACCCTTGAGCTCAGAGAGCCAACTTTATCTCAGCACTCAATGGTTGGGTCACTTTCATAGAATCCCTACAGTGCAGAAGGAAGCCACTCAGCCCATCGAGTCTGTACCGACCACAATCCCACTCAGCTCCTATCCCCATAACCCCATGCATTTACCCTAGCTGTTCCCCCTGACACTAAGGGGCAACTTAGCATGGCCAATCCACCAAATCAGCATGTCTTTCAGACTGTGGGAGGAAACCGGAGCACCCGGAGGAAACCCATGCAGACACGGGGAGAATGTACAAACCACACACAGTCACCCAAGGCTGGAATCGAACCTGGGTCCTTGGCATTGTGAGACAGCAGTGCTATCCACTGTGCCGCCCATCACATCACCACTCCAAAACCATGCAGGCATCAGGGTGACCCGACAGCCCCCCTCCCCACATATATACGTAGACATTGGTGCACCCCACGAATCAGTGTGTGGCTTTATACCTGAAGCACTCTTCGGAATGGAAATTAGTTTGTAAAGAAAGGGAATCTGGCGAAGGGACACCAGCCTCTGAGGAGTTATTTCATTGAGCTAATCTAAATCGTGGGTAGAACAAGGACAGGAATGGTTGTTGGACGTTCCGGGGTATAGATGTTTCAGTAAGTGTAGGGAAGCTGGTAAAAGAGGTGGAGGAGTAGCATTGTTCATCAAAGATAGTTTAACGGCTGCAGAAAGGCACTTCGAGGGGGATCTGCACACTGAGGTAATATGGACTGAGGTTAGAAATAGGAAAGGAGCGGTCACATTGTTAGGAGTTTACTATAGGCCCCCAAATAGTAATAGAGATGTGGAGGAAGAAATTGCTAAGCAGATTATGGATATGTGTGGGGGTCACAGGGTAGTTGTCATGGGGGACTTTAACTTTCCAAATATTGATTGGAACCTTTGTCGGTCAAATAGTTCGGATGGGGCAGTTTTTGTGCAGTGTGTGCAGGAGGGTTTCCTGACACAATATGTGGATAGGCCGACAAGAGGTGAGGCCACATTGGATTTGGTACTGGGAAATGAACCGGGCCAAGTGTTAGATTTGGTTGTGGGAGAGCACTTTGTAGATAGTGACCACAATTCGGTGTCTTTTGTTATTGCAATGGAGAGGGATAGGGCCGTACGGCAGGGCAAGGTTTACAATTGGGGGAGAGGTCATTATGATGCGATTAGGCAAGAATTAGGGGGCTTAAGATGGGAACAGAAACTGTCAAGGAAAGGCACTAATGAAAAGTGGAACTTTTTCAAGGAACAAATACTGGGTGTCCTTGATAGGTATGTCCCTGTCAGGCAGGGAGGAAATGGCTGAGTGAGGGAACCATGGTTCACGAAAGAGGTGGAATGTCTTGTGAAAAGGAAGAGGGAAGCTCATGTAGGGATGAGGAAACGAGGTTCAGATGGCTCGATTGAGGGTTACAAGTTAGCAAGGAATGAGCTGAAAAAGGGGCTTAGGAGAGCTAGGAGGGGACATGAGAAGTCCTTGGCGGGTCGGATCAAGGAAAACCCCAAGGCTTTTTACTCTTATGTGAGGAATAAAAGAATGACCAGGGTGAGGTTAGGGACGGTCAAGGACAGTAGTGGGAACTTGTGTATGGAGTCAGTAGAGATAGGCGAGGTGATGAATGAATACTTTTCTTCAGTGTTCACCAAGGAGAGGGGCCATGTTTTTGAGGAAGAGATTACAGGCTAATAGGCTGGAGGAAGTAGATGTTCGGAGGGAGGATGTACTGGCAGTTTTGAATAAACTGAAGGTCGATAAGTCCCCTGGGCCTGATGAAATATATCCTAGGATTCTTTGGGAGGCAAGGGATGAAATTGCAGAGCCTTTGGCTTTGATCTTTGGGTCCTCACTGTCCACGGGGATGGTGCCAGAGGACTGGAAAATGGCGAATGTTGTTCCTCTGTTTAAGAAAGGGAATAGAAATGACCCTGGTAATTATAGACCGGTTAGTCTTACTTCGGTGGTTGGTAAATTGATGGAAAAGGTCCTTAGGGATGGGATTTACGACCATTTAGAAAGATGCAGATTAATCCGGGATAGTCAGCACGGATTCGTGAAGGGCAAGTCGTGCCTCACAAATTTGATTGAATTTTTTGAGGAGGTAACTAAGTGTGTTGATGAAGGTCGGGCAGTTGATGTCATATACATGGATTTTAGTAAGGCGTTTGATAAGGTCCCCCATGGTTGGCTTATGATGAAAGTAAGGAGGTGTGGGATAGAGGGAAAGTTGGCCGATTGGATAGGTAACTGGTTATCTGATCGAAGACAGAGGGTGGTGGTGGATGGAAAATTTTTGGACTGGAGGCAGGTTGCTAGCGGAGTGCCACAGGGATCAGTGCTTGGTCCTCTGCTTTTTGTGATTTTTATTAATGACTTAGAGGAGGGGGCTGAAGGGTGGATCAGTAAATTTGCTGATGACACCAAGATTGGTGGAGTAGTGGATGAGGTGGAGGGCTGTTGTAGGCTGCAAAGAGACATAGATAGGATGCAAAGCTGGGCTGAAAAATGGCAAGTGGAGTTTAACCCTGATAAATGTGAGGTGATTCATTTTGGTAGGACTAATTTAAATGTGGATTACAGGGTCAAAGGTAGGGTTCTGAAGACTGTGGAGGAACAGAGAGATCTTGGGGTCCATATCCACAGATCTCTAAAGGTTGCCACTCAAGTGGATAGAGCTGTGAAGAAGGCCTATAGTGTGTTAGCTTTTGTTAACAGGGGGTTGGAGTTTAAGAGCTGTGGGGTTATGCTGCAACTGTACAGGACCTTGGTGAGACCACATTTGGAATATTGTGTGCAGTTCTGGTCACCTCACTATAAGAAGGATGTGGAAGCGCTGGAAAGAGTGGTTTGGAGGGTAGGTCTTATGAGGAAAGGTTGAGGGAGCTAGGGCTGTATTCTCTGGAGCGGAGGAGGCTGAGGGGAGACTTAATAGAGGTTTGTAAAATGATGAAGGGGATAGATAGAGTGAACGTTCAAAGACTATTTCCTCGGGTGGATGGAGCTATTACAAGGGGGCATAACTATAGGGTTCATGTGGGAGATATAGGAAGGATATCAGAGGTAGGTTCTTTACGCAGAGAGTGGTTGGGGTGTGGAATGGACTGCCTGCAGTGATAGTGGAGTCAGACACTTTAGGAACATTTAAGCGGTTATTGGATAGGCACATGGAGCACACCAGGATGATAGGGAGTAGGATAGCTTGATCTTGGTTTCAGATAAAGCTCAGCACAACATCGTGGGCCGAAGGGCCTATTCTGTGCTGTGCTGTTCTATGTTCTATGTTCTAAATAGGATCAATTGATAAACATTTGAATGTACCTAATGTTTTCCAATCTGAATTGAGTATGTAGAAATGTTCGAGAGTTTTTAGGTGTCTGGATCACCAGCAACCTGTCCTGGTCCCCCCATGCCGACACTACAATTAAGAAAGCCCACCATCGCCTCTACTTTCTCAGAAGACGAAGGAAATTTGGCATGTCAGCTACGACTCTCACCAACCTTTACAGATACACCATAGAAAGCATTCTTTCTGGTTGCATCACAGCTTGGTATGGCTCCTGCTCTGTCCAAGACTGCAAGAAACTACAAAGACTTGTGAACGAAGCCCAGTTGATCACTCAAACCAGCCTCCCACCCATTGAAGGGGTCTACACTTCCCGCTGACTCAGAAAAGCTGCCAGCATAATTAAGGACCCCACGCACCCCGGACATTCTCTCTTCCACCTTCTTCTGTTGGGGAAAAAGATACAAAAGTCTGAGGCCACGTACCAACCGACTCAAGAACAGCTTCTTCCCTGCTGCCATCAGACTTTTGAATGGACCTGCCTCGCATGAATTGATCTTTCTCTACACCCTAGCTATGACTGTAACCCTACATTCTGCACTCTCTCCTTCTCTTCTCTATAAACGGTATGCTTTGTCTGTATAGCGCACAAGAAACAATACTTTTCACTCTATACTAACACATGTGACAATAATAAATCAAATCAAAAATTCATTTGGTATTAAATTAAAAGAATGGTGTAGCTCAAAGGATCAACACAATGACAGTATGTATCCCTTACAACATAAGGAAATGGCAAGGTATTTAATACTTTCCAAAGGATTGTCACTCGACACGTCAATCTCTCTTAGGGTCATTGATGAAATCGGATAAGGTCTGATTTTAAAATATTGCACTCGGGAATTAGTGAAAAAGCCTCTGCTGATCAAATTTCGGGATTCAGTTTATTTTATTTGGAAAACAAAATCAATGGCTTTGCAATCTTGTCTGGGTGTATGGATTGCGGGTGGACCGGCCGTGCATTTCCAGCACGTTCTACTTTCTCAATCTCCAGTGTGACCTATTGATCATTGCTGTCATTTCCTGTGATGAGGAGAAAATGCACTGAGCTGCTAATCTAATATCTCCCAGCAAATGAAATGCACCGGGGCTCAGGCGAATATAAAGTGTGTCAGGAGCAGTTAATCCAGACGTTAACCGATTGATGGTTTCTTGCAGGTCTTACGCTCTATGAACCCCTTGCTTTTATTAACTTCCGAAGAGGACCCTGATTAGAAAATTGCTCCAGAACCCAAGTGCCTCGAGGCTGCATATTCTTAAAACAGCAGACAAGATTTGGACCGGTTCCATGTATGGAATTAATCAGAAGAGCGCAGTAGGGATGGTCTCGGCAGGATTTCTTAAAAGGCAAAGGTTTGTTGTTTAGTAAGTGATCCAAGTTTTTATCCCAACTACTTTCTGCTGTAATGTAGTCGAAACATCTCATGCAAATGTCAGTTAGCGTAACAATCCATTTGATTTGATTTGATTTATTATTGTCACAAGTATTAACATACAGTGAAAAATATTGTTTCTTGCGCGCTATACAGACAAAACATACTGTTCATAGAGAAGGAAATGAGAGAGTGCAGAATGTAGTGTTACAGTCATAACTAGGGTGTAGAGAAAGATCAACTTAATGCGAGGCAGGTCCATTTAAAAGTCTGATGGCAGCAGGGAAGAAGCTGTTCTTGAGTCGGTTGGTACATGTCCTCAGACTTTAGTTTCTTTTTCCCGACGGAAGAAGGTGGAAGAGAGAATGTCCGATGTGCGTGGGGTCCTTAATTATGCTGGCTGCTTTTCCAAGGCAGCGGGAAGTGTAGACAGAGTCAATGGATGGGAGGCTGGTTTGCGTGATGGATTGGGCTACATTCACGACCTTTTGTAGTTTCTCGCGGTCTTGGGCTGGAAAAAAAAGAAAAATATCAGCCATGATTGAATGGTGGAGTGGACTCGATGGGCCGAGTGGTCTAATTCTGCTCCTATGTCTTATGGTCTTATGGATAGAGCAGGAGCCATACCAAGCTGTGATGCAACCAGAAAGAATACTTTCTATGGTGCATCTGTAAAAGTTGGTGAGACTCCATCTCTAGGACTTTACAGCTCCTCAGAGGTCTTCAATCGAATAAGGATGAAGTAACATGCGAAGGAGACAGGTGAAGGTTTATTTTAGCAAGTCGTTTGAAACAATCAGGTTTCCAAATATATAAAGTAAAAAACACAGCTAACCACCAAGAACACTTGATTCGTTACTAACCATAGTGTGTATTTGCACAGCAACAACTTGCACTTGTATTTTTTTTATTCCGCCACAGGATGTGGGCGTCCCTGGCAAGGCTAGAATTTATTATACGTCACCAATTGACCTTGAGAAGGCAGCGGTAAGCTGCCTTCTTGAACGCTGGAGTCCATGTGGTGGAGTGCACCCACCGTGAGGTTAGGAGGGAGTTCCAGGATTGAGACCCAATGATGGTCAAACAGCAGGGATCAATTTCCAAAATAGAATGGTGTGCAACTTGGAAAGGAACTTTTTTAAAAAATTCATTTGTAGGACATGGGTGACGCTGGCTGGCCAGCATTTATTGTCCATCCCTGGTTGCCCTTGGAGGGCAGTTGAGAGTCAACCACATTGCTGTGGCTGTGGAGCCACAAGCAGACTAGACCAGGTAAGGATGACAGCTTTCCTTCCCTAAAGGACATTAGTGAACCAGATGGGTTTTTCCGACAATCGACAATGGTTTCATGGTCATCAGTAGATTCTTAATTCCAGATATTTTTTTACTGAATTCAAATTTCACCATCTGCCGTGGCGGGATTTGAACCCAGGTCCCCAGATCATTAGCTGAGTTTCTGGATTAATAGACTAGCGATAATACCACTAGTCCATCGCCTCCCCACTTGCAGGTGGCGGTGTTGCCAAGGGCCTGCCACGCTTGTCCTTTTGGGTTGTGGGTTTTGGGAGATGCCTTAGCAAATTGTTACAATGCATCTTGTATTTGGAGTTAGACTTTCTCTTGCTGAAGCTTCAGAATATCGGATGCTTCTGCAGCACAAAGGTAACATGTGACTGATCACCCGAGCCTAAATGTTACCCAGGTCCTGCTGTACATTGATATGAACTGTTTCAGTATCTGAGGAGTCATGAATGGTATTGAACATCTGCGAACATCCCGACTTCAGACCTTGCGATAGAAGGAAGGTCATTGATTAAGCAGCTGAAGGTGGTAGCATCTAGGACACTACCCCAAGGAACTAGTGCAGTGATATTCTGAGGCTGAGATGATTGCCCTTCAACAACCATGTAGTAGGGCTAATCCAGGGTGTGTGGGCCGCAGCTGGAGAGGAATGAATGGAAAGGGTTAAACAGACAGCACTGTAGTATCCACAGGACAAAATACAAATAACTACATCTCAGATGGCACTAAACCAGTCACACAACAGGTGGTAGGAGAACCATATGAAAATTGATATCAATTATCAAGGCTCCAAGAGGTCTAGAGGAGGATTGTGCCTCTGAAAACTTAATCAAATATCCAGGAGATGGGACAATTAACACCCCATCAAAATCAGTTTGACAAACATAATGCTTTGATATTGTAAACAGGTAGCCAGGAGATGGCCGGAAAGTGATTAAAGCTGAAGCACCCAAGACAATGGAACTGCATAATGTAATCAAAAACAGAGCTGTAACCAATTCAAGGTAACAATCTGATGACCGAATTGAAATGTAACATGTTGTAAGGGGTAGAAAGAATGTATAAGACCCAATGATCAGTCGAGTGACTAGGAAGCAAGCTGTAGTTACAACCACGAGTTCTACTCTCCCTCATGAATGTTGAATAAAGCCATTCGACACAGTCTCAGAAGACTCGTTCATTCATTCCCTCCCACAAACAACAACCATCTTTGTGCGAGGTGGAACTCCAACCACTGGAGAGTTCTCCCTCGAATTTTACTAGGGCTCCTTGACGCCACACTTGCTCCAGTGCTGCCTTGGTGTCAAGGGCAGTCACTCTCCCTGGAGTTCAGCTCTTTTATCCAGGTTTGGATTAATAAGATCTTGGGTTGAGTAATCTTGGTGGAAGTCAAAATGAGCATCGGTCAGTTGGTTACTGGTGTGTAGATTCTTCCAACGTTACTGAAGGTGCTTTCCATCATTCTGTTGATGATGGAGAGCAGGCTGAAGGAGCAGTAATGGAGTGGATTTATGCTGATTTTTGTAGAGCAGACAAAGTTGAACAATTTTAGCCCCATGTGTGCAGTCAAATATTCCAAGATGTTTCATAGGAGCTTTATCAAAATTGGACATGAAGCCCCAAAGGTTACAAACTTTGAAAGAGCCAAGGCCATGGGGAGATTTGAAAACAAAGATGAGAATTTTAAAGTTGATGTCTTGCCAGAACGGGAGCCAATGTAGATCAATATTTACTCATAGAATCCCTACAGTGCAGAAGGAGGCCATTCAGCCCATCGAGTCTGCACCGACAACAATCCCACCCAGGCCCTATCCCCACAACCCCATGCACTCACCCGAGGTAGTCACCCTGACACTAAGGTGCAATTCAGCATGGCCATTCCGCTTAACCCACACATCTTTGGACTGTGGGAGAAAACCGGAGCACCCAGAGGAAACCCACACAAACACAGAGTGAATGTGCAAACTCCACACAGACAGTGACCCAAGCCGGGAATCGAACCTGGGTCCCTGGCTCTAAGAGGCAGCAGTTCTAACCACTGTGTCACTGTGCCACCTCACATGGGTAATGGGTGAATGGAACTCACTGTGAGTTCGGATGCAGGTTGTAAGTTTATTTACTAGTGTCACAATAGGCTTACATTAACACGGCCATGAAGTTATTGTGAAAATCCCCTAGTTGCCACACTCCGGCACCTGTTTGGGTACACTGAGGGAGTATTTAACATGGCCAATGCACCTAACCAGCACATATTTTGGCCTGTGAGGGGAAACCGGAGTACCCGGAGGAAGCCCGCGCAGACATGGGGAGAACATTCAAACTCCACACAGACAATGACCCAAGCCGGGAATCGAACCCAAATCCCTGGTGCTGTGAGGCAGCAATGCTAACCACTGTGCCACCCTGCTGCCTTGGCTTTCTATTTGACATCAAGACATGGTACCATATAGCCACTCCATCTTCAATACCTGCATTAAAATTATAGTATTCAATTTTGAAGACCTTTCACGGTCGTTAGGATTCATGTATTGGTTTACAATTCTAATTGACCATTAATCTTTTTTGAATATCCTGTCCATGATTTTCCTGTTATCTGCTGAATTTGTCTATTTTTGTTGCTACATGATTATTACATGCTTGCATGCTTTTAACTTGATTACTTGGTTTATATATTTATTTTTCTGTGTAAGTTACACTGCGATTCAGCCTTCAGGCTGCGTACATGAATAAAACACCATTATTATTATTATGAGATCAGTGTATCCTGCATGGAATTAAATAGTTTGAAGACATTCAGTCATTTTAAAACCAATTTAAATTTTATTATAGCACTCTAGTAATTGATGGACCAGAGATTATATGATGTTTAGTTTTACGAAGTTGACTTTGTATTGACGAGGTTCATGGAAAAGCAATGTGCGACTTTAAAATATAAAGTGGCAGACGAAAAGGACATAAAGTTATCTTGACTTTATTCGTCGAGCAAGTCATTTTGCTGTTGATTGCGAATTCTCCATCGTGGTGACCAGAAAACAAAAATGGGGGGATTTGCCTTTTGCTTTGACACTTGGAAAGTGTTAGAATTTGCCAAGCTGAAGCTGTGTTGCCTCAATAGTACAGAGAAGTGCATCAACTCATTCGGCCTGCCGTCCCAAATTTTCCATTAGTTTCCTTACTGTCAAAGAACAAAGAAAAGTACAGCACAGGAACAGGCCCTTCAGCCCTCCAAGCCCGTGCCTATTGTGATGCCCTAACTAAACTAAAAAAAACAAACCTTCGTCCCTTACTCGGTCCGTATCTTCTACTCCCCCCTTATTCATGTACCCATCCAGATGCCTCTTAAATGTTGCTAATGTTCCTGTTTCCACCACTTTCTCTGGCAGCGCGTTCCAGGCACCCACCACTCTCTGCGTGAAAAACTTCCCCTGCGCATCTCCCTTAAACTTTCCCCCTCTCACCTTGAACCTGTGCCCCCTTGTAATTGACATTTCCACCCTGGGAAAAAGCCTCTGACTATCCACCCTGTCTGTGCCTCTCATAATTTTGTAGACCTCTATCAGGTCTCCCCTCAGCCTCTGTCTTTCCAGTGAAATCACTCAGGTGCAAAATGATATTTATCTACAATATTCTTGGTCTCGTTGTGCTAATAAAAATATTCATAGAATCTGCTGAGGTGAGGAAAACACTGACTTTATGAAGAAACACCTCACTGTGGCATCATCTTGCCATGGTATCTACAAGAGAGAGCTTGCAGAGAGCTTGTAGTAGTATCACTTGCTGTGATGATGTATTTCATTAGCATAGGGGGCAGCACGGTGGCACAGTGGTTAGCACTGCTGCCTCACAGCACTAGGGCCCCGGTTCAACTCCGGCCTCGGTGACTGTGTGGAGTTTGCACGTTTCCCCGTGTCTGCGTGGGTTTCCTCCAGGTGCTCCTGTTTCCTACCACAGTCCAAAAGGCGTGCTGGTTAGGTGCATTGGCCATGCTAAATTTTCCTTCAGTGTACCTGAATAAGTGCTGGAGTGTGGCGACAAGGGGATTTTCACACATAAGGGGGGGAAAGTGGGATCAGTATATGGAATTTGATGATCAGACATGACCATAATGAATGGCGGACCAGGTTTGAAAGGCCGAACAGCCTACTCCTGCTTCCAGTGTCAATGCTCCTATGATCACTTGGCCCCCTTATCATAGAAACCCTACAGTGCAGAAGGAGGCCATTCGGCCCATCGAGTCTGCACCGACCACAATCCCACCCAGGCCCTACCCCCACATATTTACCCGCTAATCCCTCTAACCTACACATCCCAGGACTCTAAGGGGCAATTTTTAACCTGGCCAATCAACCTAACCCGCACATCTTTGGACTGTGGGAGGAAACCGGAGCACCCGGAGGAAACCCACGCAGACACGAGGAGAATGTGCAAACTCCACACAGACAGTGACCCGAGCCGGGAATCGAACCCGGGACCCTGGAGCTGTGAAGCAGCAGTGCTAACCACTGTGCTACCGTGCCGCCACAGAGACTGTGGCTACAACATAATGAATGTCTCCATAGCATAGAAGCGTAACATTCCTAAGCCTTGAGAGGCACCAACTATCCTGTCCCTCAGCAAAAAATGTCCCCTTTTTCATATTTTTATCACATTCCTGTCACAGGGCCTAATCTTGGTACTTAGTGTAATCGGTACTTCCTTGCCTATGGGGCAGCACAATGCACCGTGGTTGGTGCTGCTGTCTCACAGCGCCAGGCACCTGGGTTAGATTCCAAACTTGGGTGATTGCCTGCGTGGAGTTTGCACATTCTCCCTGTAACTGCGTGGGTTTCCTCCCACAGTCAAAAGATGAGCAGGTTAAGTGAATTGGCCATGCTAAATTGCCCCTTAGTGTCCCAAGATATATAGGTTAGGAGGATTAGCATGGTAAATCCCTGGGGATACAGGATAAGCCTGCGTAAGAGTTTGTGCAGACCCGATGGGCCGAACGGGCTCCTTCTGCAGCATAGGAATTCTATGTGGTTCTAGGGTACCCATCTTTGGATTGTTGTCTGGGTTTCTTTTAATCTGTTCCTCGCCTAAATATCTAATACTGCACAACTGCATTATTGGCATAGCTTATACATCACATATGTTCAAACAATAGCCAGGGTTTAACTGGGTGCCTCTGGATCCTATCACAATTGGCCTGTCAGTTTGCCTGCACCCTGAAGTATTGCCAGAACATGTGCCATCAAAAATTGAAGCTACCAGTGTGTCAGGCGTTCAGCAACATGATCCTATTTCTGCAGTCTACCTTTCTGTCAAATGTCACCAAGTAATAGGAAAAATTTGTGTTCTGCAAAGCTTCAGTGCTATGATTACATTCACAGCATGGGCCACACTGCCCTTCTCTGGCACCTTGACTGCATATCAGGCTGTAGCAGGATTCATAATTCAGACGCTTCCTCTATAATTAAATGCCACCTGCGGTCCTCTCAGACATGCTCATGTGGATGCGTGTGGGTGCGAAAGCATACCCTCAGCACTAAGTTCAAGGGAACAGTAGGTAGCCAAAGGTCAAAAACGTAACTCTCTTCCTTCTCCATTATCACTGCTGCCTCACAGCGCTGGGCACCCGGGTTCAATTCCGGCCTTGAGCGACTGTCTGTGTGGAGTTTGCACATTCTCCCCACCATCTGCTCCGGTTTCCTCCCACAATCTAAAGATGTGCGGGTTGAGGTTGATTGACCATGCTAGATTGTCCTTTAGTGTCCAAGGATCTGTAAACTAGAGCAGGGTAAATACGTGGGGTTATGGGGATAGGATCTGGGTAGGATGCTCTGTTGGGGAGGCGATGCGGAGTTGATGGGACGAATGGCCTGTTTCTGCGCTGTAGGATTCTGTGGTTAGCTCCTCTTCCCCTTCTTATACCAGAGTCTCTGGCGGATCCCATGAAATTCTCATTCCAAGCTATGCGATTAGAGCTCAGGTCCTCGCCTGCTGGGAGTGACTGTGTTGTGTCTACGGATCTATGAAAAAGGAGCGATCTCCTGCAAAACATTGGGTGGGCTTTTTGACCACCCCATGGCATGCTTTGCACAGACGGTCCGCTATTGGCTGACGGCTGGATCTTTTGTTCCTCCGCTGTCAACGGATTTTCCTGTTGTTTTCACAATCAGCCGTCGGGGAACCCACATCCATAGAATCCCTACAGTGTAGAAGGAGGTCATTTGGTCCATCGTGACTGCACTGACAACAATTCCATCCAGGCCCCACCCCTGCAACCATGCAAACCCATACATTTTACCCAGCCAAGCCCCCTGACACCAAGGATCGATTTAACACGGCCGATCAACCTAATCCGCACATCTTTGGAGTATGAGTGGAAACCGGAACACCCGGAGGAAACTCACGCAGGCACGGGGAGAACATGCAAACTCCACACAGCTAGTCTCCCGAGGCCGGAATTGAACCTGGCCCCGGTGCTGTGAGGCAGCAGTGCTAATCACTGTGCCACCATGTGATGACTTCAGCGAGGCTAATGAGGTTGGCTTGTTAGAGTGTGAACTACCTGATGAGTCCTAATTGATGGTTAAAAAAGGGAGCCTCTTGCTCCCTATTTAAAACAGGTCTGTCAGACCCCCAGCCTGCGTTCAGCAGAGAGCAACTGGTGAGCTGGCTATGTACAGATGTATAGTGTAAATAAAATAACTTGGTGATGGGACTTTCGCCTCCATGGAGTTATTACACACCGTGCCACCCCCCCAAATTATAAATGCAAACACTTCAGTCTTGCCACAGCTTTCCTGTATCAGAACTGACATGGGCACAACAGCCCCCTCTGTGCTGTACCATTCAATGAGTCTATGCACCATGCCTATAGTTTGCCCTCAGTGACTTCACCAGCCAGTTCTTTTGGGTAGCCCGCCCAATCCTCCTCCTACAGATCTTAACGGCCTTCTGCTCTGTTGAACACAAAGTGGGGAAAATAAAGGCAAGGCTTCGCTTATTTTTCATTCAGCTCCATGTACCTTAAATACGCACATTTTTCTAAACAAGGCTCGAGACGTGGAGCCTTGCTAATAGAAAATCTTGATTGAATCTTCAGGGTTGGAGTGCTCCAGGTCATTCTTCTCCTCGCACTATCTTTGAGATCACATTTATATTTGGCATTATGGTTGGCTTTTATTGCATTTTATTTTTGCCCAGCAGTACATCAGGCTCTTTGTGCAGTTTCAATTGTGTTCGGCTGTATCTGCGTTTTCTCATCGATTTGTTTTCACGACATTGTGAAATGCAATTTGATGTCACTGTCCAGTGAGAAAATACCAAGAAATAAATATGTTTAACTATGTTTAGTTAAATCATATAATTTCTTCTGAAAGACCTTAAAGAAAAAAGACTTAGAGTCATAGAGGTTTACAGCATGGAAACAGGCCCTTCGGCCCAACTTGTCCATGCCGCCCTTTTTTTAAAACCCCGAATCTAGTCCCAATTGCCCGCATTTGGCCCATATCCCTCTATACCCATCTTACCCATGTAACTATCTAAATGCTTTTTAAAAGACAAAATTGTAGCCGCCTCTACTACTACCTCTGGCAGCTTGTTCCAGACACTCACCACCCTCTGTGTGAAAACAATTGCCCCTCTGGACCCTTTTATATCTCTCCCCTCTCACCTTAAACCTATGCCCTCTAGTTTTAGACTCCCCTACCTTTGGAAAAAGATACTGACTATCTAGCTGATCTATGCCCCTCATTATTTTATAGACCTCTATAAGATCACCCCTCAGCCTTCTACGTTCCAGGGAAAAAAGTCCCAGTCTGTCCAGCCTCTCCTTATAACTCAAACTATCAAGTCCCGGTAGCATCCTAATAAATCATTTCTGCACTCTTTCTAGTTTAATAGTATCCTTTCTATAATAGGGTGACCTCCATTTTATATCGTACATTTCATTCATAGAATCCCTACAGTGCAGAAGGAGGCCATTCGGCCCAACACTGCCTGCACTGGCTCTCTGAAAGAACATCTTACCCAGGCCTATACCTCCCCTCTGCCCTATTCCCATGACCTGCACATTTACCATGGCTAATCCACTTAACCTACACATTTTTGGACACAAAGGTACAATTTAACATGGCCAATCCATCTAACCTGCACATTATTGGAGTGTGGGAGGAAACCGGAGCACCCAGAGCAAAGCCACGCAGACACTGGGAGAATGTGCAAACTCCACACAGACAGTCATCCAAAGCCAGAATTGAACCCGGGTCCCTGGCACTGTGAGGCAGCAAAGCTAATCACTGTGTTACTGTGCCACTCATTTCATGATCTCAGAATATCTGTAAGTACTTTACAGCCAATGATGTATTGTTGTAATGTGTGAAATGTGGCAGCCAATTTACAGGCTGCAGGTCCCCACAAACAGCAATGTGCTGAGGACTTGATAATCTGCCCTAATAATATTGATTGAGTGATGAATATTGGCCAGGTCACCAAGAGTCCCCTGTTTTTTTCAAAAGTCATGATGTGGAGATGCTGGCGTTGGACTGGGGTGGGCACAGTAAGAAGTCTCACAACACCAGGTTAAAGTCCAACAGGTTTATTTGGTAGCGTTGGCCCTTCACCTGAAGGACTCACCTGATGAAGGAACAGCGCTCCGAAAGCTCGTGCTACCAAATAAACCTGTTGGACTTTAATCTGGTGTTGTGAGAATTCTTACCTTTCAAAAGTGCCCTGGAATCTTTTATGTTGGTTAAATGTCTCATCTAAAAGACTGCACTCTCTCAGTCATAGAATCATAGAATCATTGAATCCCTACAGTGCAGAAGGAGGCCAGTCGGGCCACTGAGTCTGCATCGACTGTGACAGAGTCGCTGGAATTCCACCACCCCATCAGCCACGGAATTGGAGCGAGCGAGGGGCGGACAATATCCATTGATCTTGGGTGGGAATTTCCGGTCTCGCTCGAGTGAGGCCATAAAATGCCACCCAGTATCATACCCAGGCCCTCTCCCCCTGCCCTATCCCTGGAACCCCACACATTAATCATGGCTAATCCATTTAACCTACACATTGCTGGACACTGAGGGGCAATTTAGCATGGCCAATCCAGCTGACACTGCGCTTTTACTATGGGGAGACAATGGCCGAGTGGTATTATCACCCGATTATTAATCCAGAAACCCAGATAATGTTCTGGAGACCTGGGTTCGAATCCCTCCATGGCAGTTGGTGGAATTTGAATTCAATAAAAAAGAATCTGGAATTAAGAATTGACTGATGACCATGAAACCATTGTCGATTGTCGGAAAAACCCGTCTGGTTCACTAATGTTCACTAGGGAAGTAAATCTGCCATCCTTACCTGGTCCGGCTTACATGTGACTCCAGAGCCACAGCAATGTAGTTAACTCTCAACTGCCCTCTGAAATGGCCTAGCAAGCCACTCAATTGTCAAGAAGGCAGCTCACCACCACCTTCTCAAGGGCAACTAGGGATGGGCAATAAATGCTGGCCAGCCAGAGACGCCCATGTCCCACGAATGAATTTTAAAAAAGGACAATACATTCAGCCTGCATACCTTTGGACTGTGGAAAGAAGCTGGAGCACCCGGAGCAAACTCATGCAGACATAGGGAGAATGTGCAAACTCCACACGGACAGTCAGCCAAGGCTGGAATTGAACTTGGGTCCCTGGCATTGTGAGGCAGCAGTGTTAACCACTGTGCCATTGTGCTACCCGGTCCTGTATTGGTGCTCAGCCTGAACTTTACACTCACATCTCTAGAGTGGATCTTGAACTCACAACCTTCTGCTGGGCAATGGCTGTCTCCATGGTAAGGTTTTACCATCCCTAAAGGATTCTAAAATCTGTCCATAAGATGTATCTGATAAAAGGAAACTAGCCCTGAGAAGACCATTATAATTCAATGTAAGTAATAAGCTAAGCGCTTCAGGTGAAAAATATCACTTCTGAAATGTTAATTATTTTCTTTGTTCAATATTGTATCACAGCTAGGTATGGCTCCTGCTCTGTCCTAGACCGCAAGAAACTACAAAGGATCATGAATGTAGCCCAATCCATCAAGTAAACTAGCCTTCTATCCATTGACTCCGTCTACACTTCCTGCTGCCTCAGAAAAGCAGCCAACATAATTAAGGAACCCACGCATCCCGGACATGTTCTCTTCCACCTTCTTCCGTCGGGAAAAAGATACAAAAGTCTGAGGTCACGTACCAACTGATTCAAGAACAGCTTCTTCCCTGCTGCCATCAGACTTTTGAATGGATCCACCTCGCACTAAGTGATTTTTCTCTGCACTCTAACTATGACTATAACACTACATTCTGCACTCTCTTACCATGGCCCCTTGTTTTGGGGCTTCTTGCTTCTCTTCCACTCTTCTATTTAGGTTCGGAAAGGTAAGGCTTTAGCCTGGTCCGTAGGCGCCCGCCCATTAGTAACTCAGTCGGGGCTACACCTGTCGTTACATGTGGCATCGTTCTATAACTGAAGAGAAAACGTGTTAGTTTGGTGTCTACAGATCCTCTGGTCTGTTTGTTCATTCTCCTTTTAAAAATTTGGACAGCTCGTTCCACTTGCCAGTTCGATGATGGGTGGCAAGGGGTGGGCGGAAATGTCTTATTTCATAAATGTCTTTCATTCCCGACTGGTAAATGGTCGGTTGGTAAACGTACCAACAGACTTGAGAACAGTTTCTTCCCTGCTGCCATCAGACTTTTGAATGGGCCTACCTTGCATGAAGTTGATCTTTCTCTACATCCTAGCTATCACTGTAGCACTACATTCTGCACCCTCTTCTTTGCCTCTCTATGAATGGTATGCTTTGTCTGTATAGCGCGCAAGAAACAATACTTTTCACTGTATACTAATACATGTGACAATAATAAATCAAATCATTGGATAAAACAGGAACAAAGAAAATTAGAGCACAGGAACAGGCCCTTCGGCCCTCCAGCCCTGCACCGACCATGCTGCCAGACTGAACTAAAACCCCTACCCTTCTGGGGACCATATCCCTCTATTCCCATCCTATTCATGTATTTGTCCAGATGCCCCTTAAAATTCACTATCATATCTGCTTCCACTACCTCCCCTGGCAACGAGTCCCAGGCACCCACTACTCTCTGTGTAAAAAACTTGCCTCGCACATCTGGATGTACAACATTTATTAACATTTCAATTTCTAGCAGTTTCACTAATGGATGCAGAAATTATAACGCAAGAAATAATCATCCTTGGGATGAAAATTAAATCTCCAGAAAGAAATAGCCAAAATTCCAGTTGCTTAGTTAAGGGATCCTGGAACAGTGCAGAATAAAGGCATAACCATGTTAAATGATGCATGAAAGAATTGGCTCACAGCAAGTGCTCACTCCAGGATGTTACAGGCAGTCCAAATCCCAAGAAGAATCGGTGTTGATTGAAGAGACAGGTGCCCAGATCCCCAGGCAGGATGAAATTACTGGGTCGGATGTGATAGGTTTTGACTGCAAGGACATTTCTTCCAAAGCGCCTCAACAGCCAACAAAGTCAACTTGATAAAGTTACAAACTGGTTGAGAAATTAAGGAACATTTGTTTTTGCCTGTTGTCTTCAATGCCTGCACTAGGTGCACACACTACACATTAAAAGAGTGTGAGGAGTTCCAGATATTGGGCTTCAGAGCTCATTCCCATTTGATTTGATTTATTATTGTCACATGTATTGGGATACACTGAAAAGTATTGTTTCTTGTGCGCTATACAGAGTAAACATACCGTTCATAGAGTACATAGGGAAGAAGGAAAGGAGGGGGTGCAGAATATAGGGGCGAATTTCACCATCCGGCCTGCCATGGGAATTGGAGAGGTGCGGACTATGGAAAGACCCATTGACCTCGGATGGGATTTTCCGGTTTTGGGATGAGTGAGGCCAGAAAGTCCTGCCCATAGTGTTACAGTCATAGCTATGGTGCAGAGAAACATCAGTTTTATATAAGGTAGGTCCATTCAAAGGTCTGATGGCAGCAGGGAAGAAGCTGTTCTTGAGTCGGTTGGTAGGTGTCCTCAGACTTTTGTATCTTTTTCCCAACGGAAGAAGGTGGAAGAGAGTATGTTTGGGATACATGATTATGCTGGCTGCTTTTCCGAGGCAGCGGGAAGTGTAGACTGAGTCAATGGATGGGAGGCTGGTTTGTGTGATGGACTAGGACATGTTCACAGCCCTTAGTAGTTTCTTGCGGTCTTGGTCAGAGCAGAAGCTATACCAAGCTGTGATACATCTGGAAAGGATGCTTTCTATGGTGCATCTGTAAAAATTGGTGAGAGCAACAGCACAATGGGAGGAGGGCACAAAGATAAGTGAGGGGAAGTTCTAGCAGCTACTGGCACCATAGTGGCTCACAGGTGGGGGTGGGGTTGGTTGGTTGGGAGAGTGGAAGTTGCCAGTCTCGGGGGGGAGAGGGGACCAGATCAGAACTGCAGGTATATGCATTTTCTGCTGCTATCATGCATTTTAGGGGTCTTCAGAGATTGTGGAACACATGTGAAATGCCCAATTTCTGGACCAGAATGTTTGGCGTTACTCCAAAGTTCAGTTTTCTGAGGTTAACTGCCATAAAGCATGTACTGAACAAGCTCGACAAAGATAATAGTGAGCATGGTTCACCTCCCATGGTGCTGAATGCCTGTAATCTGCTTCATAGGAAGTGCTGAACACACTCAACAAGTAACACTTCTCGGCTTTTTGGCTAAGATCAAGTGTAGCATGGAGAGGATGCTGCACTTGGTTGAGGTCATTAGGTTACGCTGGGGCTTCATATGTTTCATATGAAGCAATTTTTAAAAGCGGCATCTCGGCCTTTTGGCTAAGACGCAAATGAGCCCAAGTCTTGGAGGAGGAACCTCCCCCTTCTCCAATCAGCTTGGCTCATGTAGATCGGGCCCAGGACAGGGTGGTTTGGTCGCCTGCCCTGTCTTGTCAGCCTGGATCGGAAATGTCTCAACTTGTTGAGACTCTGAATTGGATTTGATTTGATTGAATTGGAAAAGTATAAAAAAAACACTTCTCGGCCTTTTGGCTAAGATCAAGTGTAGTTATGTGGATGCTGCACTTGGTAGTGGCCATTGGGTTGCATTTAAGCTTTGTTTTCATATGAAGCAATTTTTAAAAGCGGTATCTCGGCCTTTTGGCTAAGATGCAAATGAGATCAAGCCGGGGGGGCGGGGACGTCTGCCTACTCCAATCAGCTTGGCTCATGTAGATCAGGCCCAAGACAGGGTAGAGGATTGCATACCCTGTCTTGTCAGCTTGGATCGGAAATGTCTCAACTTGTTGAGACTCTGAATTGGACTTGATTTGATTGAATTGGAAAAGTATTAAAAAAACACCAAAAAATATGCAGAACAGGAATGATCAATGCAACTGGGGGTATTAAAATTATGGACTATGCCACTGTGTTTGCAAATGCTCTATAACGTGAAACCCCACCATGAAATTACAACATAAAGTACAAAAATTCTTTACTGGATTGAGTGAATTCACCTTGATAGAAGTGAGCGCATCTGTGATTTCAAGGACTGTCTCAAAATAGCCCAACTGTCTCTATTCTTTCTCGAATAAAATAATCAGCTACTTGCAGAGAACACTGGAAGGATTAACATTGGTTGAATAACACCAATCTGCTGGTGTGGGGCAAAGAGTTTCTTCCACATTCACCGCAATAATTGACTGGTTGACAGCAGTGAGACTGTTTTTGAAATCTGCTCTGAAGGATTTGAATTACCAACACAGTTTAAAACATTAGGCTGGTTATTTTAACAAAAGCCCACAAATCGTTTCTGCTTTTGTGAAGGGAAAATTATTTCCATACCATTCAGACGGATTGTGTTAAGTAGTGTCTAAGAACATGCTTGCAGAATGCACAAGGATGTCATTCTCTGGGATAGACCGTGAAAGTTTTTTATATTCCGATTTTTCTGTGTGCATCTGTTCGCGGGGTTTTCCGACGAAGGTGGCAATTTAACTCAGGAAACCAATGTCACAGTATAAAGGTGAAACTTTATTAAAAACCAGTGGTCAATGGGAGAAATGATATTGATGGTCTCAGATACAGAATACTCGGACCGCTTGAGTAAGTTGTAATGGTATCAGTAAAAAACAGAACAGTTATACATGTTCTTAATCTGATTCTTCGCCTTGCATTAGTTTAAAAGTAATTTCATTTAATGTCCATACATTAATATAAATATTTGTCAGATACTTAGTACTTTCCAGCATAATGGTTTTTCATGTGTCTATTCCAAACCAGACGTTGCTCCCATCTTAGCTAAAGCTACTTTCTTGTTTTCTGGATATGGTAGACGCTACTGTAAGGATCAGTGTGGAGGTTCCCACTGGCTCACTGCCAAGTCTGTGCGTTCCTTCGGGTGATCCAGTTTCCTCCCACAGTCCAAAGATGTGCGGGTTAGGTTGATTGTTGATGACAAATTGCCCCTTAGTGTCAGGGGGATTAGGAGGGTAAATATTTGGGTTACAGGGATGGGACCTAGGGATGGGTGGGATTGTTGTTGGTGCAGGCTCAATGGCTCAAATGGCCTCCTTTTGCACTGTACTATTCCATAATTCTATGACATGTGTTCCTGCATTCAGGGTCATGCCTACTCTATGGGCCCGATTTTACCAATCGGAGCCTAAGGGCAGGATGTGGGCGTAATATGGATCCGAGCCCGGAATCCTCTTTGCAGCGCGTCCATATGCGTTTTGCCGGCTCCGGTCTGATCCGTGCAGTGGGCAGCGCTTAGCGCTGCCGGAAC